>NW_025550407.1:0-6328 GCF_905237065.1 Salmo salar | reverse complement strand
TTCAATTTCTCAAACATATGACTATTTTTACAGCTATTTAACCTGTTGGGTCTAGGGGGCAGCATTTGCACGTCTGGATAAAAAAATGTACCCGATTTAATCTGGTTACTAATCCTACCCAGTAACTAGAATATGCATATACTTATTATATATGGATAGAAAACACTCTAAAGTTTCCAAAACTGTTTGAATGGTGTCTGTGGAGTATAACAGAACTCATTTGGCAGGCAAAACCCTGAGACATTTTCTGACAGGAAGTGGATACCTGATGTGTTGTATTGACTTTTAAACCTATCCCATTGAAAAACACAGGGGTTTAGGAATATTTTGGCACTTCCTATTGCTTCCACTAGATGTCACCAGCCTTTACAAAGTGTTTTGAGTCTTCTGGAGGGAGATCTGACCGAACAAGAGCCATGGAACGATGATGTCCCATTAGACACCTGGCGCGCGAGTTCATGTTGGGTACCCTCGTTCCAATACGTTATAAAAGAGTATGCATTCGTCCACCTTGAATATTATTCATGTTCTGGTTAAAAAGGCCCTAATGATTTATGCTATACAACGTTTGACATGTTTGAACGAACGAAATATATTTTTTCCCCTCGTTCATGACGAAAGTCCGGGCTGGCTTACATCATGTGCTAACGAGACGGAGATTTTTGGACATAAATGATGAGCTTTTTTGAACAAAACTACATTCGTTATGGACCTGTGATACCTGGAAGTGACATCTGATGAAGAGAATCAAAGGTAATGGATTATTTACATAGTATTTTCGATTTTAGATCTCCCCAACATGACGTCTAGTCTGTATCGCAACGCATATTTTTCTGGGCGCAGTGCTCAGATTATTGCAAAGTGTGATTTCCCAGTAAGGTTATTTTTAAATCTGGCAAGTTGATTGCGTTCAAGAGATGTAAATCTATAATTCTTTAAATGACAATATAATATTTTACCAATGTTTTCTAATTTTAATTATTTAATTTGTTACGCTGACTTGACTGCCGGTTATTGGAGGGAAACGATTTCCTCAACATCAATGCCATAGTAAAAACGCTGTTTTTGGATATAAATATGAACTTGATAGAACTAAAAATGCATGCATTGTCTAACATAATGTCCTAGAGTGTCATCTGATGGAGATCGTAAAAGGTTAGTGCATCATTTTAGCTGGTTTTATGGTTTTGGTGACCCTGTCTTTGACTTGACAAAACATTACACACAACTCTTGTAAATGTACTGTCCTAACATACTCCCTAAATTTATGCTTTCGCTGTAAAACCTTTTTGAAATTGTAAAACGTGGTTAGATTAAGGAGATGTTTATCTTTCAAATGGTGTAAAATAGTTGTATTTTTGAAAAATTAGAATTTTGACATTTATTTGGATTCAAATTTGCGCTCTTGAAATGCACTGCTGTTGATGGAGTGCACCACTTTGGCGGCACGCTAGCGTCCCACCTAGCCCCAAGAGGTTAAAGAATTATAGATTTACATCTCTTGAACGCAATCAACTTGCCAGATTTAAAAATAACCTTACTGGGAAATCACACTTTGCAATAATCTGAGCACTGCGCCCAGAAAAATACGCGTTGCGATACAGACTAGACGTCATGTTGGGGAGATCTAAAATCGAAAATACTATGTAAATAATCCATTACCTTTGATTCTCTTCATCAGATGTCACTTCCAGGTATCACAGGTCCATAACGAATGTAGTTTTGTTCAAAAAAGCTCATCATTTATGTCCAAAAATCTCCGTCTCGTTAGCACATGATGTAAGCCAGCCGACTTCTCGTCATGAACGAGGGGAAAAATATATTTCCGTTCGTTCAAACATGTCAAACGTTGTATAGCATAAATCATTAGGGCCTTTTTAACCAGAACATGAATAATATTCAAGGTGGACGAATGCATACTCTTTTATAACGTATTGGAACGAGGGTACCCAACATGAACTCGCGCGCCAGGTGTCTAATGGGACATCATCGTTCCATGGCTCTTGTTTGGTCAGATCTCCCTCCAGAAGACTCAAAACACTTTGTAAAGGCTGGTGACATCTAGTGGAAGCAATAGGAAGTGCCAAAATATTCCTAAACCCCTGTGTTTTTCAATGGGATAGGTTTAAAGTCAATACAACACATCAGGTATCCACTTCCTGTCAGAAAATGTCTCAGGGTTTTGCCTGCCAAATGAGTTCTTTATCCTCACCAGACACCATTCAAACAGTTTTAGAAACTTTAGAGTGTTTTCTATCCATATATAATAAGTATATGCATATTCTAGTTACTGGGTAGGATTAGTAACCAGATTAAATCGGGTACATTTTTTTTATCCAGACGTGCAAATGCTGCCCCCTAGCCCCAACAGGTTAAGGCTTTACTCACTACTGGAGCTATAATCCTTCTCAGAGGAATGGCGTCGGGGTATCTTGATGCCATACACATAATTGTTAACAGAAACTGGCTACCCAATTTTGTCTTCGGTAACGGTCCAACACAATCAATCACCACATGTTCAAATGGTTCACCTATGACAGGTATTGGACAAAGAGGAGCGGGAGGAATAACCTGATTTTGGTTTTCCTGTTATCTGATATGTGGGGCAGGTCCGACAGAACTGAGCCATATCTTGTTTTAAACCTGGCCAAAAGAAATGTCGAAGGACCCGATCATACGTCTTGGTGATTCCTAAATGACCGGACCACTGGTGATCATGAGCAAGGGATAAACACATTTTGTCGAAAGGCTGTAGGAATCACTATTTGATAAACAGCATTCCAATGTCCATCCGCGTCAACATGGGATGTCCATTTACACATGAGGAGATTACCATCAAGGAAGTAAGCCACGTTCTTCTTCTTTACCTCTTCCATTGAGACAACACTAGAAAAACCATTTAGCAAGCTTGTTGTCAACCTTTGGCCACTGAGTTGCCTGCTCACGAAGTGACTGGTAACTGTATTGCATCAGCAATAAGTTCAACATACTTCGATTCTTCCTTGGGCTGTTTGTCAGAGGTGATCAGCTTCTCAGAGGTAGCACGCAACCCATCCTCTTGATCAACCTCTTTAAACAGAACAGTGTTTGACAAATTTATCATGTCACCCAATCAGCAATCAGCTGCTCACGTGTGACTGGTAACTGATAGGCATTAGCAATAAGTTCTACATACTTCGATCCTTCCTTGGGTTAGTTGGCAAAGGTGTTCAGCTTCTCAGAGGTAGCACACAACCCATCCTCTTGATCAACCTCTTTGAACAAAACAGTGTTCGACAAATTTATCATGTCACCCACATGTCGTGCCTCGAGCACGAGTGACAGCACAAGCGGGGGAACACATGTGGATAACTCTGTGCCAGCTCATTGGAGAGAGAGTGGTCACTGTTATCCAATACTTCCAATACGGGTACTACCTTTCCTCCGGCAATATCGTTACCCATTATAAAGGTCACACCTTTTACTGGCAACATAGGACGTACCCCCCACTCTGAATATTCCACTGATTAATTCAGAGTGTACATTCACAAAGTGCAATGGCACTGGGACAAAACCCATTTCAATACCCTGTACTAACACACTGGAACCACAGTATGTTTTTTTCGGATGAGGGCAACACATCAGACAATATAAACGACTCGCCACACCAGTATCTCTAAGGATTTTAACCGGGCGCTGAGACGCCCGTCATTCGTTATGGACACAAAACCCTCAAAAATGAACGGTTTGTAACTGTGGTCGGGGACTGAGACTTTCAAACTATATTTACCCTGAGGCACTTGTATCGTTTCAGACCTCATAACCGTACGAATTAGCCCAACACCTGTTGGCGGCTGGCCCGAATAGGCATCCCTTGTTTGTGTTTTAGCAGGAAGCAATCATTAATCATATGTCCCACTTTTATGGCAATAGAAACAGGGACGCTCATTTTTCTGGCGTGTTTGATATACTACTGGCCAACTAGGGCTAAAAGTAGGCAACTCAGTGTCTCTACTCTCAGTATGAGCCGAAAATACGCTCTTGTGCGTCAACACAAACTCGTCTGTCAAAACAGACGCTTCTGACAAGGAGGATACTTTCTGTTCGTTTAGGTAAACTACAATGCATTCGGGTAAGCAATTTTTAAACTCTTACAACAAGATTAACTCCCGGAGAGAGTTGAAATCAGTTACCTTGCTAGCAGCATGCCATTTATCAAACAGACTTCCCCTTGTCTCTAGCAAATTCCACATAAGTTTTACTAGAAGTCTTTCTATGAGACCTAAATCTCTGTCGGTATGCCTCAGGCACAAGCTCATAGGCGCGAAGAACAGTAGCTTTGACCACTTCATAATTCAAACTGTCTTCCAGAGGTAGCGCTGACAAAACCTCTTGGGCTTTACCAGTTAACTTACACTGAAGTAATAGGCACCCTACCTCTTCAGGCCATTTCAATGCTACGGCTATACGTTCAAACACACAAAAATAGGAGTCAACCTCTGACTCTCTGAAGAAAGGTACTAAGGCAATCTGCCTACTAATGTCAAAAGTGTTGGAAGCTACAGCTGGTGAGGATGCCTCACTAACAGGCACAGCAGGAACGAAGGCCAGCCTCGTGTCTCTGCCTCCAGTTCCATCTGCTGCATTTGAACTCCAAATGCCGCTGTTCTCTTTCTTTTTCTGCCGAAGTTTACACATATCCAACTGGAGATTCTCACCTAATATGGGCTCTCTTCCGCCTCCACTTGGAACTGTATTGAACGGACAACCCTCCTGGCATCACCGGTTGACAGTGGGAAGAGTGGATCAAAAAGGGGCAATGTGGCTGGAGCTTTAGCCTCGCCCTCAGACACCGACGGGCTTACAGGAGCAGCAGAAATCCCCTGCAAGGGTAGTAGGCTCAGGCAGCGGTAATACACACTTGTTCTTCCAACAAAACATTTAACCTCTTGGGGTTAGGTGGGACGCTTAGCGTACACCCGTGGTGCACTCCATCGACAGCAGGTGCATTTCAAGAGCGGCAAATTTGAATCCAAATATGTCAAAATTCAAATTTTTCAAAACACAACTATGTTACACCATTTGAAAGATAAACATCTCCTTAATCTAACCACGTTTTACGATTTCAAAAAGGTTTTACGGCGAAAGCATAAATTTAGAGTATGTTAGGACAGTACATTTACAAGAGTTGTGTGTAATGTTTTGTCAAGTCAAAGACAGGGTCACCAAAACCATAAAACCAGCTAAATGATACACTAACCTTTACAATCTCCATCAGATGACACTCCTAGGACATTATGTTAGACAATGCATGCATTTTTAGTTCTATCAAGTTCATATTTATAACAAAAACAGCGTTTTACTATGGCATTGATGTTGAGGAAATCGTTTCCTCCAATAACCGCAGTCAAGTCAGCGTCACAAATTAAATAATTAAAATTAGAAAACATTGGTAAAATATTATATTGTCATTTAAAGAATTATAGATTTACATCTTTTGAACGCAATCAACTTGCCAGATTTAAAAATAACCTTACTGGGAAATCACACTTTGCAATAATCTGAGCACTGTGCCCAGAAAAATACGCGTTGGATACAGACTAGACGTCATGTTGGGGAGAATCTAAAATCGAAAATACTATGTAAATAATCCATTACCTTTGATTCTCTTCATCAGATGTCACTTCCAGGTATCACAGGTCCATAACGAATGTAGTTTTGTTCAAAAAAGCTCATCATTTATGTCCAAAAATCTCCGTCTCGTTAGCACATGATGTAAGCCAGCCGGACTTCTGTCATGAACGAGGGGAAAAATATATTTCCGTTCGTTCAAACATGTCAAAACGTTGTATAGCATAAATCATTAGGGCCTTTTTAACCAGAACATGAATAATATTCAAGGTGGACGAATGCATCAGCCTTTTATAACGTATTGGAACGAGGGTACTAACATGAAGTAGCGCAGGTGTCTAATGGGACATCACCGTTCCATGGCTCTTGTTCGGTCAGATCTCCTCCAGAAGACTCAAAACACTTTGTAAAGGCTGGTGACATCTAGTGGAAGCAATAGGAAGTGCCAAAATATTCCTAAACCCCTGTGTTTTTCAATGGGATAGGTTTAAACTCAATACAACACATCAGGTATCCACTTCCCCTGTCAGAAAATGTCTCAGGGTTTTGCCTGCCAAATGAGTTCTCAAGTATACTCACAGACACCATTCAAAACAGTTTTGGAAACTTTAGAGTGTTTTCTATCCATATATAATAAGTATATGCATATTCTAGTTACTGGGTAGGATTAGTAACCAGATCAAATCGGGTACATTTTTTTATCCAGACGTGCAAATGC
>NW_025550406.1:0-5554 GCF_905237065.1 Salmo salar | reverse complement strand
GCAGCATTGCACCTGCTGGATAAAAAACGTCCCCAATTTAATCTGGTTACTACACCTGCCCAGTAATCAGAATAACATGCATATAATTATTGGCTTTGACAGAAAATACCCTAAGTTTCTAAAACTGTTTGAATGGTGTTCGTTATTATAATAGAACTTCTGCGTAGTACAAACCCTGAGAAGATTTCAAGCAGGAAGCGGTTTGTCTGAGAAGTAGTGTTTATCTTGGTTTTCACCGAACCGCACCAAAATAACGCGACAACTTCCACGTTTTCCCATAGGGTCTCAGAGCCCGAAAACGTTGAACGATATCGAGGCAGGCTTGGCTGGAAACACTATCGCTTTTTGGCAAGTGGCCACCGGAGTACTAAGGGCTTAGCGCCAGCCCGCTGAACGGATCGGTTTTCCTTTGTCTGTTTATTCAAACGAGATCAATGGAATATTATCGCTTATGAGAAAATGGGTATAAAAATCTGATTTTAAACAGCGTGCTGACATGCTTCAAGTACGTAATGGAACATTTAGGAATTCTTTTTGTCACGACCAGTACCATGCTCTGCCACCCTTATTTAGCCTTTAGGATAGTGTCTAGAACGTACATCTAACAAAAACGCCCGCTATACTTGATATAACGATGGATTATTTTGGACCAAACCAACATTTGTTATTAAATAGAAGTCCTGGGAGTGCATTCTGACGAAGACAACAAAGGTAAGAACATTTTTCTTTATAAAAAATCTGACTTTGATGAGTGCTAAAACCTGCTGGTTGTCTAAATAAATAGCCCCGTGATTATTGGCCATTTCATCACTGAGAATATTGCAAAATGTGCTTTCACCGTAAAAGTTACTTAAATCGGACATATTTGTTATAGAGTTTCATTCATAATTCTTAAAATAATTGTTATGCTTTTATGAACATATCGAGTATTTAAAATTTCACCGCAGTGTTTGGTGGGGGAATGCTATAATACATGCTAGTCACATGCTAATGTAAAAGCTTGCTTTTTGATATAAATATTATGAACTTGATTCAACAAACCATGCATAAATTGTATAACATAATGTCCTAGGGTTGTCATCTGATGAAGATCATCAAAGGTTAGTGCTGTTATTTATCTGTGGTTTGGGGCTATGTGACACATATGCCAGTTTTGAAAATGGAAACCGATTATTTCTGGCTGTACCTGCTGACATAATCTAATGTTTTGCTGCTGTAAAAGCCTTTTGAAATCAGACAGTGTGGTTAGATTAACAAGAGTCTTGTCTTTATGGTGAAGAGCCACTCTTGTAGTCTTAGTCAGAATGCAACTCCTCCCAGGACTTTTACCAATAACAAAATGTTGGTTTGGTCCAAAATAATCCATCATGATATCCAAACAGCTATGCTTTGTTCATATGCTTAAACATTTTTTCATCCTAAAGGCTAAATAAGGTGACGAAAGATATCGCAATTGGGTGACTTGAAGAATTCTAAATATTCCCATTACCGTATTTCTCGGCCATTGTCAACCGGGGCTGTTTAAAATCACCTTAATGCCATTTTTCTACAAAAAGTTTCTATAATATTCCTGACTGGGAATCTAGATAAACAGACAAAGGAAAAGAAACCATCTTTCGTCAAGCGGCACGCGCTCAAGCCCATAGTACTCTGAGTGTATTACCTGTCAAAAAGCGATAAAGGCAGTTTCAGCCAGAGCCTGCCTCGGTTATCGCTCAACGTTTTCCGGGTTTCCTTGAGACCCTATGGAAGACGTGAGAAGTGGAACACGTTATTGCACAGATCCTGAGTCTCACAAAAAAGAGCCAAGATGAAATACCATAGACACAGGCCACCTCCTGCTTGAAATCTTCGTTTTGGCCTGATTTTGTTACACAGTATTTCATTCAAACAGCCTTTTGCAGTTTGGTGTGCTTCTATCCAAAGCCAATATTTATATGCATATTCTAGTTATTGGCAGGAGTAGTAACCAGATTAATTGTTATCCGTCTGTTATGTTAGCTGCCCCCAGCCTCAACAGGTTAACCTGTCTGGGCTAGGGGCAGTGGCTTCACGGCCGGATGAAAAACGAATCCACTTTAAACAGGCTACTACTCTGGCCCAGAATTCAGAATAGCATGGTTAGTTAGTAGATTCTGATTAGAAAACACTTGGAAGTTTCTAAAACTGTTTGAATGGTGTCTGGTGAAAGCATAACAGAACTCACATGCGTAAGGTAAGCAAAGCCTGGAGAGAACCAGAAGTGGAGTCTGAGACCAGGTTCTCTTGACTTTCTATCGAAGCTACAGCGCCTGTGGGTGGACGCCAGAATTTCCTAAGGCCTAAATACGTCTGAAGCCTTCAGAAAGTGGAGGTTTCTTTGGAGCCTTTTCCCCGTCACTGGGCAGATAATAGGGAGCTCAGTTACTGAGTGGTCTGCCTGGCAACAAAGGGATTGGATATGTGCATCTTTCACGCAAGTACCGCCGCTTCCTCCTTTTCCTTCTTTGAATGAATATGCTATTGTCCGGTTGGAATATTATCGCAATTCTACTAAAAAATACCATACAGATTGATTTTAAACAGGCTTGACATGCTTCTATGTACGGCAATTGAACATTTTGACTTTTCGCCTCTCGTTCAAGACTCGCACGCTATGCCTTGTGTATAAGTGATTTCGACTCATCTAACAAAAACGGGAGGGTATTTTGGTACATAAATATGGATTATTTAAAACAAAAACAACATTTAATGTGAAAGTGGAAAAGAACCTGGGAGTGCATTCTGACGTAAGGATCAGCAAAGGGAAGAGAATATTTCTAATACTAATTTTGAGTTTATGTTGCCCCGTTTGCCGGAGGTCTGAATAGCTCACCGATATTATTATGTACTCAGAATATTGAAAATGTGCTTTCTCCGTAAAGCTATTTAAAAATCTGACACAGCGAAGTTGCATCCAGGGGTAGTCTATCTATAATTTTTAAAATAATTGTTATATATTTTGTCAATGTTTATGATGAGTATTTTTGTAAATTGATGTCCATATTCACCGGACGCTTTGCGGGAATACATTTTCAAAATATCACGCCAGCTGTAAAATGCTGTTTTAGATATAAATATGAACTTTATCGAACAAAACATACAGCGTATTAAAATTTAATAATGTCCTTTTTTGGTGTCATCTGATGAAGACTGTCAAAGGTTAGTGCTTCATTTAGCTGTGTTTTGGGTTTTATTGGACACATGTCCTTGTTTTGAAAAATGGCTGTGTGATTATTTTTGTCTATGTACTCTCCTTAACATAATCTAATGTTTTGCTTTTTCTGTAAAGTCCTTTGAAATCAGACAATGGTTAGATTAACTAGAAGTTTATCTTTAAATTGGTAAAAATAGTTGCAAGGTTGAGAAAGTTGAATTATGACATTTTGTTGTTTTTGAATTTTCCATTTGATATTTCACGGTTTGTAATCTCTCGTAAGGCTAGGCAGGACTTTAGCCGTCCCACCCAGCCCATAGGAAGTTAAATTATTTTTTATGCTTGACTGTTGTTTGAAAAATTAAACATTTCTCTCTTTATCCGGTATTAATCTCTCACCATGCAGACTAGCCTACCCACAAAGCCTAATTTATAGTAACTGCAAGCTGTTGGCGAGAGCAAAGCACTTGCCAAGACTCAGAGTATTAAGTAGAGTTGAAAATGTCAGTAAGCCAATACTGAACTTTGATTTTTATTCGCACAAGAAAAGCTAAGTGTAAAGTGTTTTGAGTGCACTACGCCATCAAACAAGATCGATTTTTATCCACAAAAGTTTTGTTTTGTGGAAACACAATCATTGGTGGGAAGATGCTGACATTTTCTTTTTATGCAGATTTTTTAAGACATTCGCATGAAACTCTGTCACCAATTGGATGGACCAATCAAGTGAGAGCATATGTGTGAATACCATCCATAACTGTTCTCACTCTTTTTCCTTCAGTTACAGCAGGCAGAATGATCCTGAGTTAACTTCTTCAGGCTTGCGTATGTGGCACTAGCCCTTAATAATGCAAAATTGCAAATAGAATTTCGATTCTCACATAATTAGGACTTTGGTAGTTTGTGATAAAGGTAATTCATATGGAGCGTTATTCATAATTGATAGCCTTTGACAGAAGTGCCTCCTACATGCAAATGCAAGTAATGCTCTCTATGTGGAATGTAAATCAATCATGTGGGGTCTTATTTTGGCTTTTCCTTTTTAATGTTGTTGTATTTTTGGAACAGGGAGATTCTTCACTTCAGACCCATGCCTGAAGGAGTCATCCTTGTGAAGTGCAGAGTTCAAGCATTAAGGGCTATGCAGATAATGTATTTTCATATATGACTACTGCTTGCTTGGAGTGCATGGCATAATAATTTTATTTAGTATAGGTATAATGTATATATAAAATGAGCCGTGTATATATATATATATATATATATATATATATATATATATATATATATATCGTCTATCTTTATATATATATATATAAAGATAAAGAATGAAGAGAGAGGACCAAAAATGTATTGATTTCCTACAAATATGTAATCATCATGAATACTTTCATAACTCCAACTTTGCAAATCTCATGTCTATCTATGACATGACAATACTCTAAGCACCGCTTATGTATATCATCTTAATAAATGTGACATATACATCGTAAAGGCTAAAAACCAGTACTGTGTCCAGATTCCCATTCAGTACCTAATGGATTGGTGATTGATACTAGCCCTCACACGCCTGCGGGAGTCAAATGACTGGTTTATGTTCCTGAATGTGCCAATAATCTACCCAAAAATTGAAATGTTCCTATCCATCAATGGGGTCCCCACTTCCCCCTGATATAATGAGGCATGAGAAGAAAAAGTTACCATGGACCACCTCTCTCCCTCTCTCTCCTCCTTTTTCTCTCTCTTCTCCCTCTCTCTCTCTTTCTTTCTCTCTGAGGTGAGACGGTGTTCATCTGTGGTCTAGTTAATTACTGATCGTGGCTAGACCATCTTCAGAAACTTCTTCAATGGCTTCATCAAGCCCTCAGCCCTCGACTTATGACCTCCATGTCTTCTCCACCAACACCAGTAAGACCTCAGAAAACAAGGCCAAGACTACAGGTTGTCTCGGAGGGTTTGGCATGTACACCAATCTTGCAGATTAAAGAGTTGTTACTGTATGGCCCTTGGTGGCCTACTTCTGGATCTGGGATCTGTGATTTTACCGCAGTGCCTTTTAGCCAAGGCTTCACCAAAAAGGGCAGGTTGATTAGATTTCTTTTGCCTTGTTTGCAATCGTGTAGTGGTGGAACATCTTAATATAAAGCATGGTCGACTCTAATCCATTAACAAAGAAAATCGCTTGTACCTGTGGACACAGTAATCAAAAAAGTGTTTTGTGGGTTTTGGTTTGTTTTATTGGACCTCAGAGCCATTAATAATCAACGAATAAATAGATCTTATCAAACCGCTCCAAAATAAAGATATGAATCTCCTGCAAGGTCACAGTAACGATTTTAATATGCTATTAAGATTTTATTGTTGATATAACTCATTGGT
>NW_025550405.1:0-13069 GCF_905237065.1 Salmo salar | reverse complement strand
GGTGCATTCAAAGCGGCAAGTTTAATCAAATAAATATTCAAATTGTTTTCAACATAACTGTTTTACCCCTTTGAAAGATACATCTCTTATATTTTTTTAAAAAGGTTTCATTTGAAAGCATAAATTTGAAGTATGTTGGACATTACGATGCCATAGCCAATGTTTTGTCGTTTAAAGACTTTAAAACCATAAAACCAGCTAAAATGATGCACTAACCTTTTACAATCTGCATCCAGATGGCCTCTTAGACATTATGTTGGTTGTTACATGCATTTTTAGTTCTATCAAGTTCATATTTATATCCAAAAACAGCGTTTTCTGGCATTGATGTTGAGGAAATGGTTTCCTCAATAACCGGCAGTCAAGTCAGCACCACAAATTAAATAATTAAAATTAGAAAACATTGTAAAATATTATATTGTCAGTAAACAATTACCGATTTGCATCTCTTAACGCAATCAACTTGCCAGATTTAAAAATAACCTTGCACTGGAAATCACTGAGCACTAGCCCCAGAAAAATACGCTTGCGATACACGGACTGGCATTCATGTTGGGAAATCTAAAATCAGAAAATGGTGTGATAATCCTTTTGGTTTCTCTTCATCAGATGTCACTTCCAGGTATCACAGGTCCATAACGAATGTAGTTTTTGTTCAAAACTCGTCATTTATTTAAAATCTCGTCTTGTTAGCACATGATCTAAGCCCGCCGACTTCACTTCATGAGCGAGGGAAAAAATTTTCGTTAGATTAAACATGTCCAGCGTTGTATAGCATAAATGTTAAGATTTTTTAACCCGGAACATGAATAATATTCAGGGTGGACAGAATGTTTTCTCTTTTATAACGTATTGGAACGAGGTACCCACAGCATTTCGCTAACGCCAGGTGTCTAATGGCTAGTGTTTGGCTCTTATTTGGGGTCGAATCTCCCTCCAGAAACTCAAAACACTTTTTAGCAAGGCTGGTGACATCTAGTGGAAGCAATAGGAAGTGCCAAAATATTCCTCAGCCCCTGTGTTTTCCAATGGCATAGGTTTAAAGGTAATACAACACATCAGTATCCACTTCCTGTCAGAAAATGTCTCTTAAATGGGATCTCATTTATACTCACAACACCATTCAAACGTTTTATATTTTAGGGTGTTTTCCTATCCATATATAATAAGTATATGCATATTCTAGTTACTGGGTAGGATTAGTAACCGGTTAATTCGGGTAAAATTTTTTATCAACCCGTGCAAATACTGCCCCCCTAGCCTAACAGGTTAAACAAATCAAAATATATTTGAGATTTTAGATTCTTCAAGTAGCCACCCTTTGCCTTGATACAGATTTTCCCACATTTTTTAATACACTTAATGTGTTTGAACAATAATTTGTCGTTGTAAGTAGTTTATGCAAAAATAGTCCCATTTAGTAAAAGACCAAGTCCATATTATGGCGAACAGCTCAAATGCTTTAAGACATTAAGGTCAGTCAATCCGGAAAATGTCAAAACTTTGAAAGATTTCTACAAGCCAGTCCTAAAAAAAACCATCAAATCCTACCAAAAAACAAAACTGGCTCTCATGAGGACCGCCACAGGAAAGGAAACACAGAGGAATGCTTTTCCAACAGTCTTGAGGTTCCCACATATGCTTTAGCACTTGTTGGCTGTTTTTCCCCTCTGCTCCACTCATCCCAACCATCTCAATTGGATCGGTATGTGTGTCATCTATTGAGTGTTGTTGACTCATTGTCCTTTGAAAAACATATGATTTCCCTACGCATGCCAATGGGATGGCTATCGCTGTAGAATGCTGTTGTCACAACACCAAATAAGTTGGCTCAAAATATTAAATTGTTAACCAACGGTTGTCGTCGGAATAGGGACCAAAAGCGCAGCAGGAATGTGGATGCTCATCTTGATATTTATTTTTTAAATAAAAGAAACCAATAACACCCGCACCAACAAAACAGCCTTGTCAGGCTCACACAGGCAAAACAAAAACACAACACTACTCCTTTTAAACAATTACCCATACCTAGACTCCCCCAGCACTTTTTCCAATTGAATCCTTAACCTACACATAAGAAATACCACAAACCAAAAAACATAAAAATACAAAAACAAACAACCAAATAATAAATCTAACACACATAAACCATCCCCCAAACACAAACAAAAATACCCTCTGCCACGTCCTGACCAAACTACAATAACAAATATCCCTTATACTGGTCAGGGCGTACAAATAAAAAATTCCACAAATTAACTTTTAACAAGGCACATCTGTTGATTGAAATGCATTTCCAGGTGACTACCTCATAACTGGTTGAGAAAATCCCGCGTGTGCAAAGCTGTCATCAAGGAGCAAAGGGTGGCTACTTTGAAGAATATAAAAATATAAAATATATTTTATTTGTTACTACATGATTCCATTTTATTTCATAGTTTTGATGTCTTCACTATTATCTACAATATAAAAATAGTCCAAATAAAAAAAACCCTTGAATATTAGGTGTGTCCAAACTTTTTACTGTACTGTATACATAAATTACAGTTGATTTAAAACCTGCTGAAATTCGTTCCCTGGTTTAGTGTCTTGATTCTTTTTTTACCAAATTTGAAATCTCTCTTACTTTTCCTATCTTCTTATGTCCGCTGTATCTACATATTTGAGTTGCACATCCGATGCTTCTAACCGAAAAGAGTCTTACTTGCCCATAATTGTGCCTTTTGGATATTTCCAAACACACCCAACGCATTTATTTTTCCATCATTCTATATTTAAATACAAAATGTAATGGGTAGCATAGTGGCTTATTCACAAAATGATCTGGTGATCAGGTTGTGAAATACAAAACCTAAATATTATTATATTTTGTCCTAGAATCTATTGTTATTTTTCAGCTGAGTCATCATCAAATCAAATTTTATTTGTCACATCACTGTTCAGCAGATGTTATTGCGGTATCCGTCTTGCATATACACTTTTATTCCTTATACACATGTGAACTGCATATAAATCGTTCAAACTATTTTGAAATTTGATCCCAATGTCACACATTTGTCCTATAGAAAGACAAAAGCATTACCTGAATATCTACGGGGTGCGTATATTTTTAAAACATCTAACTGCTAATAACACATAACTCTGTTGTGCTCATTCTTCTCTGATGTTAAAATTGCATTGCCATCCTTGCCTGATGATGTATTTATTGTAAATATCACTTGGGTCCCTGTCAGTGAGAGATCTGTTATACTAGCTACTGTACTCGCGGCATTTCACACAGCCGAGCTGAGAGGGGCTTTCCCGCAGATGAGATGCAGTCTGCTGTGACCTGGAACAGGAGGGGCCCAGGGAGCAACCACCAATTTCTACAAGGTCACAGTTAAGGAAATAACTGGGGTTCGACTGCTTTCTCAACCTCAGCTAGCTGTCGTGTTCCCCGTGCACTTTTCCCCACTGGTTTCAGTCAGTTATAGGCGTGTCTAGCTCCCTTTTCAGAGGGGGCCTGGTCCTTTAAGGACAAAATGACAATACTCATAAGAAAATTATATTTTCTAACATAGAACAGTGACAGTAAAGTCAAGTGTTTAGCACTTTACCCTATAAAACTTTCAAAAACAGTGGTACTATTATTTGGTTTAAAACTCTACTTTCACTGGCCCTGACTTTTCCCCCATTTCATAATAGTCTTGCGGATGCACATCTAATATAATACTTCCATCATTGCAGGCTTCTTCTACCCTTGTTTCCCATTCAAATGTCCAAACAGTCTCTGAGCTACACATCCCTTACTCTGACAAATATCAATTACAGGCTCAGCTAGGCCAATTGTTTGGGCTCGGACTTAATCGGAGGGATCTCATTGTGAATTGGATTGGCCGTTTGCAAACCCGATGGATAGGATCTATACTTTGGCCTGCTCGTCTTCAGTGTGAAGGGTAAGCCCTACACATTCCTCCCTGTGGTTTACCCTGATTACACTGCCTGATTCTTATTCCATCTTTACCACGGTTGTACTTTTACAGTGGATGTTTTGTGAGTGACCATCTTAAGACATAGATTGTCAACCTCCATTCATTACAAACAAACTAATATAATTCTGGCAAGCCTCATTTTTGGTATAATTCAGGCACAATTTTAGATGGTAAATTAGGTAAAACAACCACTCCCTGTGTCCTGTCATTTGTCAACAGTTGTGAAAATACCCACATCCTTAAGTGACCCTGAGTAGCATTATAAAACAGCTTGTTTTTGCTACTATACCGTCAGTTATCACCAATAAACAATAACTAAAACAAGATACATTTACATTTAACATCCTCCTTTAATTATATTTAAATGTAACAGCATTCGTTCTCTTTTTTCACCCATTTCAATTCCACGGTGTCCGACTTATATATGCAGAATAGCTTTTCATTTCTTTTTAATAATATTATTGCAAACCATTGAAGGTTATTTTAAAACTTTTCCATTTTTTCGCAGCAGCAACACGTTACTAGTGATGGGACAAGATGGGGAATAGGACTTTCTGTATTGTTGGGGAAGGGACATTTTATTTTGTGCTGATCTTGCAGTGGGCCATTAGAAAGGTCGACATGCTCTCAATGGGATTGCTGTTCAATGTCTTTATCCTTCAGCAGTTCAACGAGCAGCCTCTAGCTAGTCATAAACATGCTCACCATCATACATTCAAAAAATGAAATTTTATCCATACACCAATAATCATCCATTTTTGAGCTTTTGTCCTCCCATAAAAATGTGTTGTAGCTTTAGAGTTGTGAGTAACCTTCATCTATCAAGTTCTCCCAAGTTATTTGGCTCTTGATTCACTAAAAGCAAATTCCACCAAACAAGGCCAGTCCATGATTCCCTGTCACTCTCTACACACTTTTTAGCAAAAAAAGGAAGAGCTGAGCACTGATATTCTGTATGAATGAATAATTGTACCCAGCCGCAAGGAGTCTCACTCTGTTCTTAAGGTGAAGAAAGCTTTTACCTCGGCCGCTTTTATGATCCTTCCCTCGGTTGGCACCACAATTTCAACTCTCCTAAGCGTGGCTTGTGTGTAGTGCACCTTGTGAGACCGTCCTCCAATCTCCAACTGCAGCTGCCTCCACTCCTCTTCCACCACACCAGAAGTCACCTTGCATGACAATTAACCATTAATTATTTGGTTAACATGTTTCTTGGCAACTTCTGCCAAGGACATTCTTATGTTGAAATGAAAATTGCTAACGTCATTACTCTGCAGTTTTCTTCCTTAGCCTATTTCCATTGTTCATTACCCTCATTGTAACCCTCATTCCGCTAGTTAACATTCAAATGGGTAAAAATGAATGATATTGTGCATCTATATATCCCTTATTATCACATATAATCACTATACCACATACCATATTTTTCTTATGTATGTGTAGTGGTGGATAGGGGGCCTGAGGTCACACAGTCTGTGAATGTATTATAATGTTTTTAAATTGTATAACTCCTTAATGTTGCTGGACCCCGGAAAGTAGCTGCTGCCTTGGCAGTGATCCTAATGGTGATCCTTAATAAATACAAATAAAAGACAAACACTTGGCATATTCCGTGGGCTTCAAGGATTGAAATGAATATGATAATTAGCAACTTCTCAAAGCTTACACAGACATAAACCAGTTCTAAATGACCATTGAGTTCATACTGTTCCAGGTCATCTATCAACTCAAAGTTCAATATTATATATTTATTCAAATAAAAGGGGCGTTTCTAATATCCCATCCTCCTCCTTTACAAGCATTGTGGTTGGTGTCCGTCCTAGACTGGAAGGGTTGGGAGTTCGATCCCTGGACCCATCTCTCTGCTTCACTCAGCATTAAGGAATAGATTGGACTAGTGTCCTGTCCAGGTATTTACTCCTGCCCTCACTACCAACAGGAGATGGATTACTCTCCTGTCCAGGGGATGGAAATCTTCATTTCAGTGGGTGCTCTGCTGTTTGCACGGGTTCCTGTACTGCTGTTGTGTGCAGCTCCCTCTAACATACTTGTCTCATAGCTCAGTCCTAAGCGGAAAAAGGGCCTTGGTTATATCAAATATGACTCATCTGACCACTTAAAATATGCCTAAGTGTATTATAGACTTTCTTTACAACTTTGTATTATCAGCATTAATAATAATAGCTTATAGCTCCTCCTCACTGAAATACCTGGTGATTCCCACCCTATGATTTAGATGAATGAGGGGATGTGGCATATATTGCCAACACAATAAAAAACAGTTGGGTTTCCACCAAAAGCTCAAATCCACATGCCGCGACCCCTCATGTGACACATCCATCGTGCTTACTTCCAATTTTTATTTTCGCACTTCTATTTTCTTTTTGTCTCTATTCGGTTGCATGGGGCCCCTTTTTCCATGCTCATGCCATCATCCATAAAAGTGGCACTGTGGCAACTACACATCTATATGAACAGTGTTGTTTACGGTTTGTTACGGTCTGTGCAGGTGTAAAGTTTCTGTAATTATCTCAACATCCTTTATCTGTCCACATACTCCTGCCCAAGCTTTATGAATCTTTTGCTTTCCCTGAGTAACCATTCACACCTCAACACCTAGGGTTCTAGAGCTTCCCGGCTGTTGCTAATAATCTTCATGAGCGACTTAACATACGTGGCAAATGTGGAGGTAACCACAAAGAAATGATTATTTTATTGAACATGAATATAAACACGCACTTGAATAAGTGTGTTTAATTAATTATTGTCTCTTTGAAAGATCAACTTGACCCAATTACATAATTTAAAGATATAAAGCACAAAAGTATTTACATTTCAGAGGTTAGGAGGGTGTTTACTTCAAGTTTGAGTTAAAAATTACAATATCATGAAAATGTTATGCATTCATGTCCGAGATATAATCTGCATCCCTAATTATGATTACCAATGTACAGGCATAGAGAGAGCAATTTGTTGATTTTGGGAAAGACACAGCAGAGAGGCTTTTACCACCAATGAGGCATATTTTGGACAGTTTTATTTCAGCATAGGCCTATGGCTTTGAAATTAAAAAATATGTTTGTATATTTCAAAATGTCCAAAGAGATGCCTCAAGAATTCGATGAACTTGGTATTCCTTGAGTGACTTGCTGACTAAAGTACCTTAGACACTAATAGCTAAGAACCTGACATCATGCTCTCATCAACTGTTTCATCGCTTTCAACATACATTATAGCCGAACCTTGTGATCAAATAGGGCCTCTTAATATGTGGAGGATAATCAAGGAGGGGCTATGCTCTTTCTTTATGGAAAATAATGAATGACGTGGAACGTGTGTTCCATGACTCGCTAACAGAGTGGAACTAACCTTCCACGGAGTTCCATTATTTTCCAGAGAACACATAGAGCTGATTATCCCTTTTATACCATGGCTATAATTTAACACAATTGCCGCTTACATTTTTTCATTTGCAGGTGAAATGTGTTCAACATCTACTAAAAAGCTACAGTAGTTGCATTGGTAATCAAACAAACAGACTTGCTCGTTTAGCTAACCAAACCATCAGACCTAGCATGCTATTATGAAAATGTAATTCAACAATGGCAATAATGTTTTAAATTCGACTTCTGCTTTCCAAAGCAGCTCAAACATAGAACATGTAAGAAGAACTGTAGCCATTGAATTCTACCGTAGCTCGATATAGTATACCGTGCGTTATTGGGAAATAATACACGCTCTAGAATGCCCTTCATGCCAATCAGAAACGAGTATTAAACAAGTGTCAGGGGCCAAACAGAGTCCATGGTTGCCATGCCACTGTGAGTTTGCCTAGGCAAAAAGCTCTGTAAATATTGTACATGTTTTTATTTTTATCAACTTTCTTGGTTTTTAACTTTGTTGATAGATTAACTGAAATATCTCTTTATCCCACAGAATTACAGGACTGATTATGCAAGCAAGTTTATATGTTTCTTGACAAGCTAGCTACTTGCTAAAGGATTTGAATAATGCAGCAACACAAGTGGACTGTGGTGTGAGGGAGATGCAGAGGCTCGCATTGTAGGGGGGCTTTTCAGGAATACTGCTGACAGAGGTGTGGTAGTCTTACTGGTGCTTTTACAGTTGCCGAAGCATCACCCAAGTGGGTGCTACATTTCAGTAGTGGACGATCCAGCCTGATCTACAGAGGAGAGCTGTGAACATCAAAGACAACGAGTCGCCCAAAGAGGAGCTGTCAGATGTCTCTACCTCCCTGTCTGGCTGTACTCGTCTTTTCTCCCACTTATATTACCTTTCGCCTATCATCTACAGATGTGGAAGACATCCCACAAGAACAGCCAGAACCCCTAGTTTGTTTTATTTTGTTTTAAAAAGCGACTTTGAGATTCTACTTGTAATGAAAAGAGCTATACAAAATACATATATTATTATAACTTACAATGGAAAAGCTCTTCAAATAAAGATTTCCCTGCCTATTTGACTTTTCAGATGCAAATATGTTGGAGACCAATTAACGGGTTTGACCCAGAACATACACACCAAGGTGTGAAAAAGGAGATGCAGGAAGTGTAGGGGAGGAAGGAATGAAGAAAGGAAGGAAGACAGAAGCAAACAAGGATAAAATGTCCAAAGAAACAAGAAGTTGGAAGATGTTGTGGCGATAGATAAATACAGGAGTCCAAGTATAAAACTGAGATAAAACTGTCCAGTTTGAGTGTTGTTTTACAGCTCGTTCCGTCTTGAGCTTCAGCGAACTGAAAAGACGAGCGACCCCAGGTTATGTGTGCTTTGGGGGACCTTTAACAGAATGTGACTGGCATAACGGGTGTTTATCGTGGAGGATGTGGGCTGCAGTAGATAGGTAGGGGAGGAGGCTAATGAAGGTTTTATAAATAAGCATCAACCAGTGGGTCTTGCGACGTGGTTGATACAGAGATGACCAGTTTACAGAGGAGTATAGAGTACAGTGATGTGTCCTATAAGCAGCATTGGTGGCAAATCTGATGGCCGAATGGTAAAGAACATCTAGCCGCTCAAGAGCACCCTTACCTGCCGATCTATAAATGCAACGTCACGTAATCTAGCATGGGTGAGATGGTCGTCCGAATCAAGGTTAGTTTGGCAGCTGGGGTGAAAGAGGAGCGATTACAATAGAAGAAACCAAGTCTAGATTTAACTTTAGCCTGCAGCTTTGATATGTGCTGAGAAAAGGACAGTGTACTGTCTAGCCATACTCCCAAGTACTTGTATGAAGTGACTACCTCAAGCTCTAAACCTTCAGAGTTAGTAATCACACCTGTGGGGAGAGGGTCATTCTTCTTACCAAACCACATTACCTTTGTTTTGGAGGTGTTCTGAACAAGGTTAAAGCGCAGAGAAAGCATGTTGGACACTAAGAAAGCTTTGTTATAGAGCATTTAACACAAAAATCTGGGGAGGGGCCAGCTGAGTATGAGACTGTATCATCTGCATATAAATGGATGAGAGCTACCTACTTCCTGAGCTATGTTGGTCGGGTGTAAATTGAGAAGAGCATGGGCCTGGATCGAGCCTTGGGGTACTCCTTGGTGACAGGCAGTGTCTGAGAAAACAGATGTTCTGACTTTATACACTGCGACTCTTTGAGACAGGTAGTTAGTAAACCAGGCCAAAGACCCCTCAGAGACACCGAGATACTCCTTAGCCGGCCCAGAAGAATGTAATGGTATACAGTATCAAAAGCTTTGGGCCAAGTCAATAGAAATAGCAGCACAACATTACTTAGAATCAAGGGCAATGGTGACATCATTGAGGACCTTTAAGATTGCTACACATCCATAACCTGAGCGAAAACCAGATTGCATACCAGAGAGAATACTATAGACATTATACTGTATATACAGTATAAAAATTGTCAATTTGCATGACAATTTAATCATTACCCAAAATTCCATAATTGCCACTGCCCTACTCTATATGTTAGTAGATACCTCATCAATGGGACTTGACTTCTTGTAATTATACAAATGGACAAGATAAAGGACCACATATAATAACCCCTACACATTTAAAATAACCCCTACAACAAAATGACTTGAAGAGGTCCTTGTCCTATCTTTCTGTGGTATAATTGCTGACATCAGTAGTTCAAATATTGGAGCAAATAAAAGTGATAAGGGCTGAGGATTTCATTGTCTTGTCTTTTTCCACTTTTGCCAAATTAAACAGACCAGAGTCTGCCCATTCATTTCCATTAGTTCCCTAAGAGAATAGTCTGATATTCAAATCCAAGAACTAATTAGCAGCCTTACAACTGGCTTTAATGGGGATGGATAATAGTTTAAAATACGCAAACGGATTGGTCTGTGTTGGGAGTTTGAGAAATTTGAGGATGTTAATATCTCAATCTTGCTGCACAATACCAAAAAAGGACAGAAGATGAGGTCGAAGATGTCCACTCCAGTGAGTTATGATTGCAATTAGAATGATATGGAGCAAAATCTATCCGACATGTCTAGAATTACAATTTAAAGGCGGCTGCAAAGCAAACCTTTCAGACTTGTGAGTTAAGTGAGCTTCTTCTGTAATACCTCCATGAGCTCAGTCCTTAGATTCTCACAGATTACTTGGCAACGTGGGGCGTTAAGGAGAGAGCTGGCAGTATCTACATGCCACTATCAAACACCCCACCTGCTTTGACCTTTCCATTAATAACAGCCTTCAGTGCAGGCTCGGAATCGTACAATCTGAAAGCTCTCATATTCAGTGTACAGCAGCTTGAGCTGTTGCTCTAGTCTAGTGAGAGGGGGTGAGTGAGAAAAGTAGCCATTCCCCAAAGATCTCCCCCAAGCCCAGTAATCCTTGCCAGACACATGAAACGTACAGACAAATAAGGGATACTAAAGAGGAAGAAATAGGGATGAAAAATAGATGCAGGTGCTGGAGATGATTAGAGGTTTTACTGTTGACGTGTTCACTGATGAATACGACATTCTGAGACGAACTTTATCAGATTTGTCATCTAATTCAGTTTATAGCAAAGCAAGCATTAATGAATTGTGTGTCTAGTTGCGTAACTTGCAGGCAGCATCTTGTACTAGTAGAAAAACACTTCCTGGGGTTTTCCAAGAACGACTTAAAGGGGCAATCAGCAGTTCAAACAAAACCAAAAGCTGCACACCCGCCACTGTTTGGTAAACAACTGAGGTTTGGGGCAGGAGAAATAAAATCAAAAGTTTTTTAACCAAGTTACCCTAAGAGCAACCTTAACTACATTTAAAAATCCAAAAATTGTTTTACCATTAGCAGATTCCCCTTATATACGTTATTTTTAACTAATCAGATTTAAGTGATAATGCCCAGAGGCGGTCATTGAGAGGTATATTGGCATCGGTGTTGTTTGTCGAAGGTACGCAAACTGTCCAATATATTCCACCCACTTTTATGTTCTGCCAATATAAAAATAATGATTCCATATTTTTTTTTTTTTTTTTTTTTTATGAATTTATTCATACTATTTCATCCTTACACAAAAATATATCCCACAAAAATCTTGGGTTCTCCATTTTCCCTGACCTGAGTGCATTCAGTATTTTTATTCTAAATCTATGAAGCGCAACCTAATCAATTTTTGTTTCTGGTGTCACTTTGACAGCTCTTTGGTCTTGGCCATAGTGGTGGAGTTTTGAGTCTTACTGTTTGAAAGAGGTTGTGACAGTGTCTTTTATACTGATAACAGGTTCAAACTGGGTGCCATTAATACGTAACAGTGGGGACAAGCCTCTTAAGAGGGGGGGAAAGTTACAGTCATGAGAGCCAAAATCTTGCTTGTTTGTAGGTGACCAAATACTTATTTTTCCACCATAATTTGCAAATAAATTCACAAAAAATCCTACAATGTGATTTTCTAGAATTTCTTTTTCTCATTTAGGTCTGTCATAAGTTGAAGTTACCTATATTCCCCATCTTTTTAAGTGGGAACTTGAACATTGGTGGCTGAATAAATACTTTTTTTGCCCCACTGTATATAATTTTTTTCACATTTTCAAACAGTCCATTTATAATTTCCAATGGGGCTATACATTTAGGTGAGGTTTGTTTCTTGCCTGAGCAGCCTCGTTTCACTGCCATAAATAAAATAAACCATCTAGTGTTCACGAAATAACAACACAATGTCAGAAGTACAGGTAAGCGTAGTCAAATAATTAACATCAATAATTTACTACTCTCTCGGAATTCCACTAACAGTCCGTATGTACCATTACCATAGCTGCTGCTCATTCCATTTTCTTCGAAAATTGATAAAATGGTTAAAAAAGAAAGGCCTGTTCCATAAACACATACCAGCTCTACTGTATACTCTATCCAGCTACACTGCCCCTGTCAATGACAAGTTGTTCTGCTTCCCAGCACATCCTCTAGCATCCAGTAATTCTACATTTGTTGTTACCCAGTGGCTAGCATGACACTACTTGTAATCTATGCAGCCTTCCCTTAAAGCCCGAACAGCAGACGGGGATGTTGACCATCGGCGCAAATATGATGAACTCCCATCGATTTGGGGTTCACTTATATTAGGAGTAGTGCCTTTCCTCAGCCACAGTGTGTTATATTTGCAAAAATACTATCTCATTCGAGCCTTCACTCTTGCTGTAGACATTTTAGAAACAAAACATGCCAATTTGAAAAATAAGCCACAGGAGTTTTTGAGTGAGAATTAACACGACTTTCAAGTTGTAAGATATGTATAAAAGCAACAGATACCATTAATAAGAAGGGCTAGAAGCATCTTATATGGTGATGTTGTGTCTTACATCATTAAAGTAGAACTATTATTTTATCAAAATCAATTTTCTGTAATTATTATTACATATTAAACTAATCATGTAAATGTAATTAACTAGGAAGTCAGGGCACCATGAAAATCTTCCAGATTACAAAGTTATAATTTTCTGAATATAACTTCAGATATTTGAATATCTAATCAATTAGTCTTCTATTAATGAATTATTCTTACCTTACGTCAGTCTCATTTCCAACATCATAGAATTGTTAGTTTATTATCTTATACGAAGACAGTCTAAACTATGAATCCTCCATACACCAATTGTAATCAT
>NW_025550404.1:0-17592 GCF_905237065.1 Salmo salar | reverse complement strand
AGGCTCTCCAGAGGGTAGTGAGGTCTGCACAACGCACAACACCGGGGGCAAACTACGCCCTCAGGACACTAAACACCCGATGTCACAGGGAAGGTCAAAAAGATCATCAAGGACAACAACCACCCGAGCCACTGCCTGTTCACCCGCTATCATCCAGAAGGCGAGGTCAGTAACAGGTGCATCAAAGGCCATCAGACTGTTAAACAGCCATCACAACATTAGTGGCTGCTGCCAACACACTGACTCAACTCCAGCCACTTTAATAATGGAAAAATGTATGTAATAAATCTATCACTAGCCACTTTAAACAATGCCACTTCATATAATGTTTACATACACTACATTACTCATCTCATATGTATATACTGTACCTATACCATCCACTGCATCTTGCCTATGCCGTTCTATACCTGTCACGGTTGTCGTAGGTTTAAGTGGACCAAGACGCAGCGGGAAATGTGCACTCATCTTCTTTTATTAAATGGACAAAGAAGGTAAACCAAAATAAATACGCACACAAAAAAACACAACGACAAACAATTGGCCTGTAAGGCACAGAGCTATACACAGCACAATCTCCCCACAAAACACTAAAACAAACACATACCTATATATAGGACCCTCAGAGGCAACTAGAAAACACCTGCCTCCAATTGAGAGTCCAATCCACAATTAACTAACCATAGAAATACAAAGAACTAGACTGAACATAGAAATACATAAACATAGAACAGTGCCCAAAACCCAGAATACTAAATCAAACACCCTACAACTAACACCACCAACCCGAACCACATAAAACAAATACCCCTGCCACGTCCTGACCAAACAATAACAAATAACCCCTATTACTGGTCAGGACGGACAGTACCCCCCCCCGCCCAAAGGTGCAGACCCCGGATGCACCTCACACAAATAAACAAAATAACCCCAAAACAAAAATAACTCCCCTAAACTAAAGGGAGGGGTGGCTGCCGTCAACGACGGCTCCTGTGCTACACCCCCTCCCCAACCAACCTATACTGGAGGTGGCTCAGGCTCAGGTCTATTTCCCCCACCCAACCTGTCCACCCCTGCTGAATGCTCAGGGCTGTAGAGCGTCTCTGGGAGCTCCGGACTGCGGGCAGACTCACTCGGCTTCGGACTGCGGGCAGACTCACTCGGCTCGGACTGCGGGCAGACTCACTCGGCCCGGACTGCGGGCAGACACACTCGGCCCGGACTGCGGGCCGCCTCTCTTGGTTCCGGACAGTGGGCCGTCTCTCTTGGTTCTGGACACTCTGGACGAGGCACTGTTGCCGGGAAGTTCTGTACGAGGCACTGTCGCCGGAAGTTCTGGACGAGGCACTGTCGCCGGAAGTTCTGGACGAGGCACTGTCGCCAGAAGCTCGGGACTGAGCTGACGCACTGGAAGCTTAGTGCGTGGGGGCTGGTAGTGGAGGTATCAGACTAGGGACACACATACTAAGGCTAGTGCGAGGAGCGGGAACAGGACACAGTGGACTGGGCTGACGCACTGGAAGCTTAGTGCGTGGGGCTGGTACTGGAGGTATCAGACTAGGGACACACACACTAAGGCTAGTGCGAGGAGCCGGGAACAGGCTGAATTGGACTGGGCTGACGCAATGGAGGCCTGGTGCGTGGTGCTGGTACTGGATATACCGGGCCGTGGAGACGCACTGGCAGTCTCGATCGCACCTCCTGCACAACCCGTCCTGGCTGGATGCCCAATTCCCCTGGCAAACGCGGGCGCTGGCACTCGCACACCGGCCTAAAAACACTTGGCCTCTCCACAGTACGCACAACCCGAAGCACGGGACCTGTCCAGTCAAAGGTTGCTCAACAAAAACACGGGGATTTGGCTTGGGGCTTAATCGTTGCCCAGCCAAACTACCCGTGTGCCCCCAAAAACAAATCTTGGGGCGGCCTCTCCACCTTTACCTGCTTCCCAGGCAGGCTGTCACAATGATCCAGTAGTTGTTCCCACGTCCAGTAAATCCTTGCCTCTAATACCTCCAGCGACCAGGATGCCATTACCTCCCGCGCGCTGTTTTCTCCACTCCAGGTGCTGCTCCCGACAGTCCACCCGTTGCTCCCTCCTCCGCTGCTTGGTCCTTGGTTGGTGGGAGATTCTGTCACGATTGTCGTAGGTTAAAGTGGACCAAGACGCAGCGGGAAATGTGCACTCATCTTCTTTTATTAAACGGACAAAGAAGGTAAACCAAAATAAATACGTACACCAAAACACACAACGACAAATAACAGGCCGGTAAGGCACAGAGCTATACACAGCACAATCTCCCACAAAACACTAAAACAAACACATACCTATATATAGGACCCTCAATCAGAGGCATCTGAAAACACCTGCCTCCAATTGAGAGTCCAATCCCCAATTAACTAAACATAGAAATACAAAGAACTAGACTGAACATAGAAATACATAAACAGAACAGTGCCCAAAACCCGAATACTAAATCAAACACCCTACAACTAACACCACCAACCCGAACCACATAAAACAAATACCCCCTGCCACGTCCTGACCAAACTACAATAACAAATAACCCCTATTACTGGTCAGGACGTGACAATACTCATCACTCATTCATATATATTTTTATGTACATGTTCTTATTCATTCCTTTACACTTGTGTGTATAAGGTAATTGTTGTGAAATTGTTAGGTTAGATTACTCGTTAGATATTACTGCATTGTCGGAACTAGAAGCACAAGCATTTCGCTCCACTCGCATTAACATCTGCTAACCATGTGTATGTGACAAATAACATTTTATTTTTACAGTGTTCTCCCTGTACACCAAGTCAGAAACGTAGGATAAATAAAGGGGGGCATATAAGCAGACAATGAAAGCTCTTATAAAATTTGATGATTACATTTCTCTAAAACAGGTTATAGGCAATATGTGCACCACCAAGTCAGAACAGTAGGTGAAATGAAGAGGGGTAAACAGACCAAATTATTAGGGTGAGGCACATGGCTACTAACAGCTTACTACACAACATACACTTAGTATTACTTTCTTAGCTACAGTATACATATCTCCCTGGCATATTACATAATTTATTCAGCAGCATGACATTTTTGGACTCACCTTGTGTTGTGCTCACTTGAACAGGAAGGTGGCATGGCGGTCCTTTGTGGGCAAATTTTGTCATCAAAGTCTGGCATTCGGTGGATGTATAGTGCTTTCAAGACAACTGGGAACTCTGAAAAAAACAAGGTAATTTCATGATGACGTCATTGATCTTCAGGTTATAGCTCTAGAAAGACGCCCGAGTTCCCAATTTACAATTCCGTTCAAAACGTATTTCCCAGTCGGAGCTCATTTTTTCCGGAATTCCCAGTTATCTTGAACTCACTGAAGTCGAGGACCGGTTATGCAAGCTGTAAGCGTCAGACCTCCAGGGAAAATACATGGCCCAGTATATTCTACGCCTGCTCCACGCACGGTACCCCGCATTCCCCCAGCACAGCCCAGTTCGGTCCTGTGCCGGCGCTCCGCCCTTGCCGGGCTAGCGTCAGCATTGAGCCAGGACGGGTTGTGCTAGCCGCAAGTACCAGACCTCCAGTAAGCCTTCATGGCCCAGTACGTCCGGTGCCGGCTCCGGCGCACTTGTCCCCCAGTGCGCCCTCCGCTCCTCAGCCCGGAGCCTCCGGCGACGCTCCTCAGTCCGGAGCCTCCAGCGACGGTCTGCAACCCAGAGCCTTCGGGCGGTGGTCTGCAACCCAGAACCTTCGGCGGTGGTCTGCAACCCAGAGCCTTCGGCGGTGGTCTGCAACCCAGAGCCTTCAGCTGTTGTCTGCAACCCAGAGCCTTCAGCGGTGGTCTGCAACTCAGAGCCTTCAGCGGGGTCCGCAACCCAGAGCCTTCAGCGGTGGTCGGCAGCGCAGAACCTCTGGTAATGATCCACAGGTCAGGGTTCCAGAGGCAGAGGGATCTGCGGGCAGAACGGGGGCTACGCCCGGAGCCGGAGCCACCTCCAGAGCTGGAGGATTGGCGGAAGGTCTGGGTGTAGCGCAGGAGCCGTCATTGACGGCGGCGACCCTCCCTTCCCTCCCTTTTTGTTTAGGGTTGTTTTTGTGGGTTTTTGGTTTGGTGTGCAGTCGTGGTCTGCACCGTCTAGCCATACTCCCAAGTACTTGTATGAGGTGACTACCTCAAGCTCGAGAGACATGTTCAAGGGCTAGGTTGGAGCCAGACCCAATTGTGTAAAATGTTTCATTCATTCATCCACCTGTTTATTTTAGTCTTTTTTTTTTTACTTGTTGAATAGTCCATTCAAAGTTAATGTATAATTGACGTGTGATGTGTCGGGTGTATTTACCATGACTAGTAGTCGTCACTAGTTCCAATTTTTTATTATTTTTCATGAATTTTTACACCAATTTTGAGTTTGTATCTGCACCATCAAGTTGAAACCGTGCATAGTATTTGTAGGAACCAATGGGACGTTACTATTGAGGAAATCCCTCCTCCTTGAAACCGAAAGAAGAAGCGCTCTCCGGTTGGCCAGGGAAGGCTGGCGGTATTTCCTTCCCTGGGTTATCTGTAAAACGTGCTGCTGCTCTGTGTGAAGAGCTAACAGCTAGGTCAATACGGGAAAGGTAGACCTGGAAAAGGTGAGTGCCCGGCTTGATTTGTAACTATGCTATGGAAATGGAGACGACATTAATTAAATGTATAAACTCGTAAAAAGAATCACATTTTCTTACTCGTGTTTTCAGCTGACGTCTGACTGAGGCCAACCGGGAAACGGTGTTCATTCACTCGCTGAGTTGAGGCGGCTAGTGTTAGCATAGCAATCTGCATCAAGTGAGTATGGCAGCCATTGAATGTGGTGGTCCAAGCTGCGTTTTCGACGAATTGTTTTAAATCAAATTTAGGGAAATCAACATACTTTGGGTGAATTTAAAGCAGTCTGTGTTTATATTGTGATATTTATCCTACTTGTATAGCCTTATTTGGTGAACAAAGCCGTATGAAATCAATGTGCGGCCTATCCTTTCTAACAAGCGCAGTACGCGCACTTTTTTGGACGGCACACACTGTTGCTAGCAAGCGAGCTAATTGAATGCGTTGGTCTCGGCTTAATTACACATTTACCGGTAGCAACTAATTACTTCTACTTGTAAAACATTAGCTACAGTTGTTAGTTAACGTTATGTAGTTACCAAAAAGTACATGTCTGGCTGACTAGCTAGTTACTCAAAGTCCGCCCACAAGGCCTGAGAACTAGGCCAACATTTTTCGCTGCTGGAGAGGACTTCCCACATTTATCCATAATGTGTCTCCATAATGACAGTCCTAATACAACTGGTAAAATGGATTTACCTTGTACTCAGCATTTCGCACTTTCTGATATTGGTTCGTCACATACATTATTTAATCTGAACTATATTAGTGATTATAGGGAATGGTTTAAGAAAACATTGTGAAATGGTGTAACAAGGCACATTGCTTTAAAATCGATTTTTAAATTGGAGTATAAAAATATAAAAGCCCCAAAAGTTTGCTTTTATTAAATAAAGCGTTTTACATTCATGTGTGGCTGTAGGCAGCTTGATTTAAAAAAAATAAAAAAAATTCTCCAGTCATAATCCTTCTGGAGCTAGATGGATCTCTTTCCTTTCCATCGTGAGTCCAGTACACCAAGTTTTATTATACTATTATTCAGTCACTACTACGACAATTGTATAGCCAGTAATGAAGTTAATCTGTTCCTCTCTCTCCCGGCTTCAACATTCTAGCCAATGTTGGCTAGCTAGTGCTACATACAGGGTTTGAGGCAAACTTTTTTCACCATCATCCCAAAGTGCAATTTAAATCTTCCCACACTGAAGATGACCAGTACCAAATTAAAAAATGTTTACTGGTAGCCTACTACTGAAATTGATAAATGGGTCTGTCAACTGAGCCAGCAATTGAAATGTAAAAAGATTGCCCCTAAAAATTACAACATTGGAGTAATACTTAAATCTATTTTGCATAAATGTACACTATTAGTCTACATGTAAAAGTATAGCCCAGGTTTTATGCGTTATTGGCTATGTACAGCCTCATGTCCACAGCGACGCTTACGCGAGGGATGCGCCAGAAATGTAACCAAACTTGAGACTTTTAATTACATACATATAGGCTACACGGTCATGTTTTACAATTATAATGTAGGATAATTAACATTAATGTCTGAAGTCTTGGTTCTGTTGATGTAATTGAGGCAGAGGTTCTTCAGATCAAATGGTCACAAGCTGAAAGAAAGGCCGGTGCACATCACCCACTTTGCAATCTGAGTGAAGGCAGTTGGCATTCACAATCCTAGTCATATTAGCAACCCTTGTTGCATCTGTAGATCTCCCCTCTTTCAAAATTTTGAATGGGTATTTTAATCTCTGCCACATTGAAATTACACGTGTGTGCGGTGCCTTTTGCATTTAGGAACATTTGTCCATCGCCTACTCCTGTGTGCACATTGCTGTGCTTGTAATGTGAAGAAATAATAGTTGGTGTCAACATTTTAAGCTAAACGTTCTCATCTGTTGCATCAGCCTCATTGCTTTTTTAAATGTATTTTTATGTACAGTAGGCCTAGTTGTATGAATTTTGGATCTATCGTCCCAGGGCTGTCCTTGAGTCTGTTTGGACCGTCCCCGACTATATAGCATACCCAGAGAGAGCACAATATTCAAGCCTCTCTTTGGAACTGTTGGTTGATTATTTCTCATTTTTTCTCCCCTGCTGTGTAGGCTCTATTAATGATTGGTAGGACTGTGGGCGGTCAGGAAGCGTCTTGTGCTGCTCTTCTCGCGCTCTTGACTCTGCTGCAGCGCCTTCTCAACTCCAATGACTGTGCTCAACACACACAGCACAACTCATTCTCAGCAACCGACTGCCTGATAGTCAGCAGCAGCAGGGCACAGATAAAATAAATAATAATTCGATGCCATGATGGCCGCACAGCAATTTTGACGTAGCTCAAAAACCCGCGACCAATACATTTTCACCCGTGACATACTTTTCAAACCTGCTGGCGGCACACAAATAGTGATCAATTTAGTGTGTGTGACCTTTATTTAACTAGGCAAGTCAGTTGAGAACAAATTATTTACAATGAAGGCCTACACCGGCTAAACCCGGATGACGCTGGGCCAATTGTGCGCCGCCCTATGGGATTCCCAATCACGGCAGTTGTGATACAGCCTGGATTCAAACGAGGTTGTCTGAAGTGATGCCTCTAGCACTGAGATGCAGTGCCTTAGACCGCTAAACTGTAATTTCTGTGGTAAATTTGGGTTGACTTTGCATATCCTTATGGGGCTAGTTAGGGGCCATTGGTAAATTAGTGTACATGGGACAATAACATTCCAGATAGCTCCAAATTTCAATGACTTAACCTCAAACCAACTGTAAATTGCAGAAATTCTTATACAAATATTGAAAGCGTTTGAGAACTAAAAGGTGTGCAACATGAGAATATTATAATTTACTGTATAATTTATTGACGGTCCCTGACTAGCCCCAGCGATTCAAAGTAAAACCAACTTGGCCACGGTTGCACACCAGCAACTCATGCCACCTGCGAACACGCACTCATCAAACAAACACACTGCATTTCTTAATTAACCAAATCTAAATCAGCAGACATCGGGCTGTCTGCAGCCACACATTCATTTGTTTTTTATTTAATAAGAGGCCAAGTGCGGTTTCCCTTTAATGTTATAGCTAGCTAGCTCACTTTGATTTCGCCTCTTTGTAGCTTGTGTTGAAACTATTTCATTGTTGACAGGGTGTTCCCCATAACATGAGCTTCAGGATAAATTCAATCTTTTCATAAAATGATGAGTTGGTGATTATTTCCTACCCACTTCAAAAGGCCATACTAGTTCTGAAGATCTGCATGGTGCTTCAAGGTCTGTTTGCCACTCCTCTATCTGGTTTCAGATTTTAAGATGTCCTACTCCTCATCACGAAGCTCCTCGCGCAACACTGACTGCAAGGTATATGTAGGTGACCTAGGCAACGGTGCTGCCAAGGGGGAGTTGGAGCGGGCGTTCAACTACTATGGACCTTTGCGCAGTGTCTGGGTGGCCAGGAACCCACCTGGTTTTGCCTTTGTCGAGTATGAAGATCCCAGAGATGCTGAGGATGCGACGAAGGGCATGGACGGCAAGTGAGTACACGTGCGGTTGAATTGCATACAGCAGCAGCACAGTATGGAGTGGATTCATAGGCTCAATCTATGACACTTAAACTTCAACTATTTTTTCAGATTATAATTTTTTTCTCAATTGTATGCCCCAAAATGCCATCTATTCTTAAACCATTGTCATGTTTCAGAGTGCTCTGTGGTGCCCGCATAAGAGTGGAGTTGTCAACGGGTATGTCTCGCAAGTCGCGCCACGACCGCCCCAGCCGCCGGCACTTCGACCCCAACGACCGCTGCTACCAATGTGGCGAGAATGGCCATTATGCATATGACTGCTATCGCTTTAGCAAGAGGGGGTGGCCGCCGCAGCAGGTACAGTGTAGAGGCTGTCTTCTCAAGAATGTCACTTACACTGTTATTGGAATGTCACTTTTGTTGAATGACATTCAACGACATGGTGGCTCCAAGAGAATGTACTTTTTGTGGAGGCATCATACATACTTGTCTTTAAATGCTACACCTTTCTACTGCACATATTTGAGCAATGATCCTCTCCCAGGTCCCGCTCACGGTCAAGATCCAGGGGAAGGCGTTACACGCTCACGCAGCCGAAGCAACGGCCGCGACCGGTGAGTGGCTCTGTCACAAAAGGACCCCTGCAAGTTAACTATCTTTTGAAAGACTTTGTCTCTTTATTTGATCACTTATTGTTCTAGCCGAACTCGAAGATTCTGAAATTCGAAGAGACCGACCTGACTGATTCAGATTAATGTTCTCTTAATTGCTATTAATAGCTTTATGAGTTCCCTTATCTCCCTCCAGCAGGCGTTATAAATCCCCATCATACTCAAAGCGCAGAAGCAGGTAAGACTTAATCTACTGCAGTAATTGGTGAACATATTTTTCTCATTGTATTTTTTTTCTGACTTACTTTGTAGCTATCATCCCAACTACACTGCCTTCAGGAAGTGTTCACACCCATTGATTGTTCTACGTTGTGGGATTAAAATGTATTTAATTGTCCTTTTTTTGTCAACGATCTAGACAATACTCTGTCAAAGTGGAAGGAACTTGTGGGTACACTAGCAGAATTTGATTACCAAGGTTTGAGGTTCCAAGCCTGTTCTATTAATTATATCTCTGTGTGCTGCTGCATTGTAGGGGTGCTGCCTAGGTAACTGAAGACTCATTTGCTTGTTTCAACAAGGAGCAACGAAGTTTATCACATTGTTAAAAAATGCTAATGCATAAGTATTCAACCCCTTGAGTCAATACATTTTAGAATCACCTTTGGCAGTGATTACAGCTGAGTCTTTCTGGGCAAATAAACTGTCAGGTTGGTTGTTGATCATTGCTGGACAGCCATTTAAGGCTTACAAGCCGATTTTAAGTAAAAACTAGAACATTCAATTTCGTCTTGTTAACCTCTTACATCTAGACGTTCCGCTAGCGGAACACCTGCTCCAATATCCAATGATAGGCGTGGCGCGAATTACAAATTCCTCAAAAATACAAAAACTTCAATTTTTCAAACATGACTATTTCACAGCATTTTAAAGACAAGACTCTCCTTTATCTAACCACACTGTCCGATTTTCAAAAAGGCTTTACAGCGAAAGCAAAACATTTAGATTATGTCAGCAGAGTACCAAGCCAGAAATAATCAGACACCCATTTTTCAAGCTAGCATATAATGTCACAAAAACCCAGAAGACAGCTAAAGGCAGCACTAACCTTTGATCTTCATCAGATGACACACCTAGGACATTATGTTATACAATACATGCATGTTTTGTTCAATCAAGTTCATATTTATATAAAAAACAGCTTTTTACATTAGCATGTGATGTTCAGAACTAGCATACCCCCGCAAACATCCGGTGAATTTACTAAATTACTCACGATAAACGTTCACAAAAAGCATAACAATTATTTTAAGAATTATAGATACAGAACTCCTCTATGCACTCGATATGTCCGATTTTAAAATAGCTTTTCGGTGAAAGCACATTTTGCAATATTCTAAGTACATAGCCCAGCCATCACGGGCTAGCTATTTAGACACCCGGCAAGTTTAGCCTTCACCAAAATCAGATTTACTATAAGAAAAATGGTCTTACCTTTCCTGTTCTTCGTCAGAATGCACTCCCAGGACTGCTACTTCAATAACAAATGTTGGTTTGGTCCAAAATAATCCATCGTTATATCCGAATAGCGGCGTTTTGTTCGTCGTCCCAGACACTATCCGAAATGGTAAATCAGGGTTGTGCGCATGGCGCAATTCGTGACAAAAAATGTCTAAATATTTTATTACCATACTTCGAAGCATGTCAACCGCTGTTTAAAATCAGTTTTTATGCAATTTATCTTGTAAAAAAGCGATAATATTCCGACCGGGAATCTCCTTTTCGCAAACAGAGGAAAAATCACAAAGACGGGGGCGGCCAGGGGCACGCGCCTAAGCCCACAGTCCCTTGATCGGCCACTTGAGAAAGGCGATAATGTGTTTCAGCCTGGGGCTGGGATGACGACATTCAGGTTTTTCCCGGGCTCTGAGCGCCCATGGAAGACGTAGGAAGTGTCACGTTAGAGCAGAGATCCTTTGTAAAAGATAGAGATGGCAAAGAAGTTCAAGAAATGGTCAGACAGGCCACTTCCTGTAAAGGAATCTCTCAGGTTTTGACCTGCCATTTGAGTTCTGTTATACTCACAGACACCATTCAAACAGTTTTAGAAACTTTGGAGTGTTTTCTATCCAAAGCCAATAATTATATGCATATTCTAGTTACTGGGCAGGAGTAGTAACCAGATTAAATCGGGTACGTTTTTTTATCCAGCCGTGAAAATACTGCCCCCTAGCCCCAACAGGTTTACATGATGCATGTTTTGGAATATTTTTATTTTGTGTAGGCTTCCTTTTCACTGTCCATTAGGATAGTATTGTGGAGTAACTACAATGTTGTTGATCCATCCTCAGTTTTTGCCTATCACAACCATAAAACTCAACTGTTTGGCATCATGGTGAAATCCCTGAGTGGTTTCCTTCCTCTCTGTCAACTAAGTTAGGAAGGCCGCATGTATCTTTGTAGTGACTGGGTGTATTGATACACCATCTAAAGTGTAATTAAGGACTTCTCCATGCTCAACGGGTTATTCAATGTCTGCTTTATTTTTTATTTTTTAACATTGTCCATCTACCAATAGGTGCCCTTTGCGAGGTATTGGAAAGACTCCTTGGTCTTTGTGGTTGAATCTGTTTAAAATTCTATGCTATTATATATATATATATATATATATATATATATATATATATATATATATTTTTTTACAGCTGAGGTAGTCATTTAAGAGAAATGGTTAACACTATTATTTCACAGTGAGTCCATGCAATATATTATGTGAATTGTTAACCACTTTTTTTTAAGAACCTATTTAGGCTTGCCATTAACAGGGTTGAATACCTATTGACTCAATACTTGAATTTTTTATTAATAATAAAAACATGATTCCACTTTGACATGGGGTATTGTGTGTAGGTCAGAGATACAATCGCAATTTTATCCATATTCAATTCAGGCTGTAACACAAAGTGGATAAAGTCAAGGGGTTTGAAGGCACTATAGGCACCCTACCCTTAGTTTGCTTATAGTGGATAGAGCAGCTTTTGAATAGATGACATGATGACGCTGAGGGTATTGTCTTTGCACAGTAGATCTGGGTCCCCAGCACGTTCCAAGTCCAGAAGTCCAGTGCGCAGGTCGTCCAGAAGTCCAGTGCGCAGGTCGTCCAGAAGTCCAGTGCGCAGGTCGTCCAGAAGTCCAGTGCGCAGAGCAGCAAGGTAAGGCTCACATACACGATAGTCAGTATTGAGGTGGTCTTTCAACATGGTAGAGGCCCATCGTCCAGCTCTTACTGAGACAGATTATGCAACTGAAAGTAATGACTGATAAAAAATTGATTGTAAGTGGTACTTTCATTTTGTGTAGTCTCGCCACTGCCCCTTCTAAGTGGTTGTCATCAATGTTGAAAATCAACCTATATTGCACCCAAGGCTGTACTGTCATGGCAGAGGCAGCTTACTGGTGAAATCTATTCCTTGGGAGAATAATACAGGACTTTGGCACGGTTTAAAGTAGACCTAATCTACAATCTGACTAGAAGACCTGGTAATTGCTATATGTTGAATGTATGCCAATAACCAAGTTTCCATTCAACTATTTTTGTGAGTAAAGTACCTGTTGGATAAACAAGAAAACCCTAAAATTGTTAAATGTCGGCAAAACAAAATACGCTAGATGGGTGGGTAATTTTTTTTGTTGGTGATTAGATTATGCGGTGAATTGAGGTGTAAACAATTTCTTGTGCAATTGTTTCATTGTTTTATGGGCACATACAGGGTTGCAGGTGTGATTGCAGGGTACAATGAAAATATTAGGCTTTGCGCTCCAACATGCAGGACTAGTGAAATAAAATAATGAAAATGGTTATAAAATGAACTATATAAATAACACTACATTATAAATAACACTATACATAATAAACAACTGAGGCAGTGTTGAATAAGTGTCCATTGGGATGGAGGCAGAGTAAACGCTGTTGGTGGGGTGGAATGACCATAAGGGGAGCAGGAGAGAGAGATGTCCATGGTGGGGGAGCTGACTAGTGGTGGCTATTCAGCTGCCTTGTTCAGGGGCAGAATGACAGAGTTTTACATTGCAGCTCTGGGATTCGATGTCGCAACCTTTGGGTTACTAGTCCAACGCTCTAACCACTAGGCTACCTAGAAAGGGTTGAGGGGGGGAGCGACATGTATGATAGTGGACATCTTGAAGCAGTTGGGTATAGAGTAGAGGTAGACTGATTATGATTTATTTATATATATATATATATATATATATATATATATATATATATATATATATATATATATATATATATATATATTTAATAATGACAATTACAACAATACTGAATGAACACTTATTTTAACTTACCGTAAATTCCGGACTATAAGCCACAACTTTTTTCCCAGGCTTTGAACCTCGCAGCTTAAACAATGACATGGCTAATATATGGATTTCTCCCGCTTTCAATTTTTTTCTTCTTCAAAAAAAAACACATTCTGTGACGTGCTCAGTTTTTTAGCGGCATGAAGCTTTCATTAGACTAATGAAATTGCCGAACGGGTTAAGGTCAAACTTTTTTGTTTACTGTTTAGATTAAATCGAGCGCTCTCAAACTTCCCATCATTCTGATTACGGTACTCATTTTGTCACCCTCATCATGGCAAAGACACGGAGAAATGCATATGATGCAGCTTTCAAGTTGAAGGCGATTTGATCTGGCTGTTGGAAAAGGAAATAGATCTGCTGCACGGGAGCTTGGTCTTAATGAGTCGATGATAAGACGGAAACAGCAGCGTGAGGAATTGACTCAGTGCAAAAAGACAACTAAAGCTTACTGCTAATTATAATTTTTTGTTACAAGCCGTGTTTCGTTAAAGCCTGTGTAAAGGTCATTTGTTTCAATGTACCCGGTAGGCACCTGCGGCTTATAGACATAAGCGGCTTATTTATGTTCAAAATAATATATATATTTTTTTAATTATATTCGGGTGCGCTTAATAGTCCGGAAATTACGGTAATATAATACATGAATAAAATCAATTTCGTCTCAAACAATGAATTATGTTTGGTTTAAATAATGCAAAAACAGTGTTGGAGAAGAAAGTAGAAGTGCAATATGTGCCATGTGAAAAAGCTAACGTTTAAGTTCCTTGCTCAGAACATGAGAACATATGAAAGCTGGAGGTTCCTTTTTAACATGAGTCTTCAATATTCCCAGGTAAGAAGTTTTAGGTTGTAGTTATTATAGGACTTTCTCTCTACCATTTGTATTTCATATACCTTTGACTATTGGATGTTCTTATAGGCACTATAGTATTGCCAGCTTAATCTTGGGGGTTGATAGGCTTGAAGTCATAAACAGCGCAATGCTTGAAGCACAGCGAGAGCTGCTGGCAAACGCTGGAAAGTGCTGTTTGAACGAATGCTTACGAGCCTGCTGCTTCCTACCACCGCTCAGACTGCTCTATCATATCATAGACTTAATTATAATATAATAAACACATAGAAATACGAGCCTATGGTCATTAGTATGGTCAAATCCAGAAAACATTTCAAAAATAAAATGTTTATTCTTTCAGTGAAATATGGAACCCATTCCGTATTTTATCGAATGGGTGGCATCCCTAAGTCTAAATATTGCTGTTACATTGCACAACCTTCAATGTTATGTAATAATTATGTAAAATTCTGGCAAATTAATTACGATCTTTGTTAGGAAGAAATGGTCTCCACACAGTTTGCAATGAGCCAGGCGGCCCAAACTGCTGCATATACCCTGACTCTGCTTGCACAGAACGCAAGAGAAGTAGCACAATTTCCCTTGTTAAAATGAATTCATGTTAGCAGGCAATATTAACTAAATATGCAGGTTAAAAAATATGCTTGTGTATTGATTTTAATAAAGGCATTGAGGTTTGTGGTTAGGTACACTGGTGCAACGACAGTGCTTTTTTTTTGCGAATGCGCTTGTTAAATCATCACCCGTTTGGCAAAGTAGGCTGTGATTTGATGATAAATTAACATGCACCGCATTGATTATATGCAACGCAGGACAAGCTAGATAACTACACATGGTTGATATTACTAGTTTAACTAGTGATTATGTTTAGATTCATAGTTTTTTTTTTAAGTTTAATGCTAGCTAGCAACTTACCTTGGCTCCTTACTGCACTCGTGTAACAGGTGGTCAGCCTGCCACGCAGTCTCCTCGTGGAGTGCAATGTAATCTGCATCCAAAAATGCAGATTACCGATTGTTAATTTGAAATCAGCCCTGATTAATCGGTCGACCTCTATTATAGAGGCCTGAGCTAGGGGGAGATTGAAAATGTCCGAACTTAACAGCCAGCTGGTCTACACATGCTGAGGGCACGGCTAGAGATGCCATCTGGGCTGGCAGCCTTGCTAAGGTTAACACGTTTTGAAAGACTTCTGTCCTCAGGAGAGACTGAGTATGTAGCCCACGTTTTCAACGGGGCTCTCCTCGGCAGCTCAGGGTCATTATGCTCAGATCTTGAGAAAAATATGTTTACCTTGTGTGGTAGGGGGGCATTGGTGACTGATGTGGCTGGCTTTCTTTTTGTAATCTGTGTTAGAAGTCCCTGCCACATACGCCTTGTATCCGACCCGTTGAATTGCTCCTCCACTTTGTCTCTACTTGTTTCGCCATGATCAATCTGCGTAAGTCAATTATTGTCCTTGGTCACCTTGCTCTATCAATCGATGGTTTTAGATTCAGGTACGTTTTGAAAGATCCTATCGGTAAACATTAACTAAGCATTTTGTTTTTTTATGGATCCGGTGATTGAGTCTGCATATTCGTTGACATCTCCAGAGGCAACCCGGAACATATTCCAGTCCACGTGATCAAAACAGTCTTGGAGCGTGAATTCTGATTGGTCGGACCAACGCTGTACCGACCTGATCACTGGAACTTCCCTCTAGAGTCTTTGTTTGTAAGCGGGGAGAAGCAAGATGAAGTCATGGTCGGATTTTCCGAAAGGGCCTTATATCTGTGTCAAAGGTGTGTAGCAATGGTTGAGTAGAATTTCTGTGAGTTACAGTCAGTGTTGGTAATAATTTGGGAGCACGGTTTTCAGATGACTTTTATTAAAGTCGCCTGCAACAGTTTACTCTGCCTCCGGGAATGCAGTCTCCAGTTTGTTCAGGGTCCAATGAAGACCTTTGAGAGCCTTTTTGGTGTTGGCTTTGGGCGAGATCTACACACCAATGTCGATTAATCCTGGTGAACTCTCTCAAAGATAAAAAGGACAGCATTTTATGACCAAGTATTCCAAGTCGGCGGAGCAGAAACTCAAGTTCCTGTAAGTTTCCACCGACGCACCATGTGTTGGTCATAAAGCAGAGCCCACCGCTGTTGCCAGAGAACCCGCTTCCTATCTGCTCAAAACGGTAAAACCTGCTGGTTGTATATCATCTGTCTGGATGTCGGAGGAAAGCAAAGCCTCAGGGGGGGGGGAAAAAAAGTGTTGCAGGATCTGATGTCCCACTCATTGGAAGGAGATCCTTGCTCTGAGTTTGTAAAGTTTGGTCATTAACCTCTTACATCTAGACGTTCGCTAAGCGGAACACCTGCTCCAATATCCAATGATGGGCGTGGCGCGAAATACAAACTCCTCTAAAATCCGAAAACGTCAATTTTTCAAACATATGACTATTTTACAGCATTTTAAAGACAAGACTCTCGTTAATCTAACCACACTGTCCGATTTCAAAAAGGCTTTACAACGAAAGCAAAACATTAGATTGTCAGCAGAGTACCCAGCCAGAAATAATCAGACACCCATTTTTCAAGCTAGCATATGTCACAAAAAACAAAACCACAGCTAAATGCAGCACTAACCTTTGATCTTCATCAGATGACAACCCTAGGACATTATGTTATACAATACATGCATGTTTTGTTCAATCAAGTTCATATTTATATCAAAAACCAGCTTTTTTACATTAGCATGTGACGTTCAGAACTAGCATACCCCCCGCAAACATCTGGTGAATTTACTAAATTACTCACGATAAACGTTCACAAAAAGCATAACAATTATTTTAAGAATTATAGATACAGAACTCCTCTATGCACTCGATATGCCCGATTTTAAAATAGCTTTTCGGTGAAAGCACATTTTGCAATATTCTCAGTAGATCGGCTAGCCATTTAGACACCGACCAAGTTTAGCCCTGACCAAACTCCGATTTACTATTAGAAAAGTTTGATTACCTTTGGTGTTCTTCGTCAGAATGCACTCCCAGGACTGCTACTTCAATAACAAATGTTGGTTTGGTTCAAAATAATCCATAGTTATGTTCAAACAGCGGTGTTTTGTTCGTGCGTTCAAGACACTATCCGAAGTGTAAATAAGGGTCACGAGCATGGCGCATTTCGGACAAAAGATTTCTAAATATTCCATTACCGTACTTCAAGCATGTCAACCGCTTTTTAAAATCAATTTTTATGCAATTTTTCTCGTAAAAAAGCGATAATATTCCGACTGGGAATCTGCGTTTAGGTAAACAGACGAAAGAAAACAAAGCATGGGGTCACGCGGGCACGCGCCTGAGTCTCACAGTACTGTAACCAGCCACTACCCAAACGCGCTACTTTTTTTCAGCCAGAGCCTGCAAAGCCACGATTCAGCTTTTTGCTGCCTTCTGAGAGCCCATGGGAGCCGTAGGAAGTGTCACGTAACAGCAGAGATCCTCTGTAATGGATAGAGATGGGCAAGAAATTGTCACAGGGCACTTCCTGCATGAAACCTTCTCAGGTTTTTGCCTGCCAT
>NW_025550403.1:0-8641 GCF_905237065.1 Salmo salar | reverse complement strand
AGGGAATCGTATATACAGTTAGCAACTGCATAGCTAGTGATTGTATAGTTAGTAAATCGTATAAATAGTACCGTATAGTTAGCAACTGCATAAAATAGAAACTGTATAGTTAGCAACTGCATAGCTAGGGCCGTATAGTTAGTAAACTGTATAGCTAGTGACTGTATATTTAGTAAATGTATATTAGGACTGAATAGTTAGCAACCTGTATACAGCCCTCGTGACCGTGGCTATTTAGCAACTGCCAAGCTAGCACCATATGAAAGGCAACTGCAAGCCAGAGACTGCACAGTTGGCAACTGCAAAGCTAGGGACTGTAGTGTTAAAGTAACTGTACAGGCAGTGAATGTATAGCTAGGAACTGCATAGTTAGTAACTGTGATAGCTAGGGGGCTATAGCTAGTAAATGTATAGGCTAGGGACCGTATAGCCGGGGTAACTGCATAGCCAGGGACCGTAAAGTAAAGGTGACCGTATAGGCAGTGGAACAAAGAAAAGGGGACTGTATATTTAGTAAAATGTACAGCTAGGAGACCGTAGCAGTTGGGGTACCTGGGTATTGCTAGGGACTGTATAGTTAGTAACTGTATAGTTAGGCAAATCACAGTTAGTAACCGTATAGCCAGTGACTGTATAGTTAGTAGGTGCAAAGGAGCTGGGGCAACCGTAATACAGTGACCGTGCAGCATAGTAACCGTACTTGCCAGCGACTGTACAGTTAGTAAATTGCACAGTAGTGACCGTACAGCGGTAACCGTATTGCTAGTGACCAAGAAGATAGTAATTGAATAGCTAGCATCACAGTTAGCACCGTATACCTAGACCGTATAAATAGTAAATTGTATTGCTAATGACCGTATAGTTAGTAAATTCATAGCTAGGGACGTATAGTTAGCAACTGTATAGCCAGGGAATGCATAGTTAGCAACTGCATAATAGCGGACTGCAGCTGCTAGAAACCAAAAAGTTAGGCACCGTATTGCTAGTGACTGTATAGTTAGTAATTGCATAGCTAGGGACCGTATAAAGTTAGTAACTGTATAAAGCTACAGACTGTATAGTTAGCAACTGGGGCCATAGTGACTGAAGCAGTTAGTAACTGCATTGCCAGTGACTGCATAGTTAATAACCGTAATAGCCAGTGGGACCGTATAGCAAAAAATCGTATAGCCAGGGACCGTATAAAGGGCAATTGCCAAGCTAAAGTGACTGTATAGTTAGGTAGCCGTACAGTTAGCAAATTGCATTGCTAGGAACTGTATTGCTAGTGACCGTATATTTAGCAACTGTATAGCTAGGGACCGTATGAACAAGGCAACTGTATAAGCAGACTGGGTATAGTTAGTAACTGCAGCTAGTAACTGTATAGTTAGTAACTGTATAGCTAGGTACCGTATAGTTAGTAAATTGTATAATAGGGCCGTATGTTAGTAACTGTATAGCTAGTGACTGTATATTTAGTAAAATGGTTAGCTAGGGACTGAATAGTTAGGGTAACTGTGGTAGCTCGTGATTGCATATTTATTAATTGCATAGCTAGGATCATATAGTTAGGTAACTGTATAGCTAGAGACTGTATAGTTAGGTAACTGTAAAAGCTAGGGACTGTATAGTTAGTGACCGTACAGGTAGTGAAAACGGATAATAGGACTGTATAGTTAGTAATTGCATAGCTAGGGCTGCAGTTACAATTGCATAGCTTAGGGACCAGTGAATAGTTAGTAACGTAAAGGAAGCAGATTGCAGAAGTTAGTGCACTGTGACAGGTAGTGAATGTACAGCTAGAACCAAAGTATTTAGTAAATGTATAGCTAGGGACTGTATAGTTAGTACTCTGTATTGCTAGGGACTGTATAGTTAGTAACTGTGCATAGTTAGTAACGTACAGTTAGCAAACTGCATAGCCAGTGACCGTATAGTTAGTAGGTGCACAGTTGGGGCACCTGTAATAAAAGAAGACTGCATAGTTAGTAATTGTGAAGAAAGCTAGTGACGGTATAGTTATTAATTGCATTGCTAGTGACTGCATAGTTAGCAACTGCACAGCTAGTGACCGTATACAGTTAGTAACTGCATACCTAGGGACTGTATAGTAAGTAACCTGCATTGCCAGTGACCGTATAAGTTAGCAACTGTATAGCTAGGTAATCGTAAGGGTGGTTAGCACCGTATAGCCAGGGCCAAGTGGTTGGTTGGCAATTGCATAGCCAGTGACTGCATAAGTTAGGACTGTGGCAGTTAGTAAATTGCATTGCTAGTGACTGTATAGTTAGTAACTGTATAGCTAGGGACTGTAAGGTTAGTAAATTGCATAGCTACAGACTGTATAGTTAGTAACTGTATTGCTAGTGACCGTACAGTTAGCAACCGTATTGCCAGCACTTCGTACAGTCAGCAATCGTATAGCCAGGGACCGTACAGTTAGGCACCGCACAGCGTAGACCGTACAGTTAGCAACTGCATAGCTAGTGACTGTGGTTAATTAGTAGCTGTACAGCAAATCAAAAATACAGGGACTGTATTGCTAGTGACTGCATATTTAGTAACTGCACAGCCAGGGACCGTAAGCAGCTAGCAACCTGTATAGCCAGTGACTGTACAGTCAGTAACCGTATAGTTAGTAACCGTATAGCAAGAAATTTATAACAGACCAAATACAACATACAGCCAGGGGCTGTATAGCTAGGCAAACTGTACAGCTAGTGACCGTATATTTAGTAAATGTGACAGCTAGGGACCGAAGAACAAAAAATTGCATAGCTCGTGACTGTATATTTAGCAACTGTACAGCTAGTGACTGTATTGGGTTAGGACTCAAAGGAAGAAAACTGCATAGCCAGACCGTATAGCCAGGGACCATAGTCAGTAACCGCAGAGCTAGGGACCGTATATTTAGCAACTGCATAGCTAGGAACCGTATAGTTAGTAATTGCATAGCTAGGGACCGTATGAAGTTAGGTAAACCTGTGGGCTAGGTTAGGTGACTGTATGAAGCACAACCATAGCTAGGGACCAAAGAAGAAGAACTGCAAAATGAAGACCTGCATAGTTGGGGCAACTGCATGTTAGCAACTGCACAGTTAGCAACTGCATAAAGTAGTGACCGTGGCAGTTGGGGCAAAAAAATCAGGCAGCTAGGGGCCAAGAAGTTGTGTAACCGTATAGCTAGTGACTGCATATTTAGTAAATGTATAGCCTGGACTGTATAGTTAGTAAACTGTGGTAGCTTGTGACTGCATATTTAGTAACTGTATAGCTAGTGACTGTATTGCTAGACCTTTACAGCCAGTAACCGTACAGCCAGCACGGTTTATTTAGTAATTCGTAGCAGCTAGGAACTGCATACAGTTAGCAACTGTATAGCTAGAACCGTATAGTTAAAAATGTATAGCTAGGAACTGTATAGTTAGTAAACCCCATAGCTAGGGACCGTATAGTTAGTAACTGTATAGCTAGGAACTGTATAAAAAGGGTAACTGTATAGCTAGACGGTGGCTTCAGCAACTGTATAGCCAGGACCGTAAATAGCTAGCAAACTGCATAGCCAGACTGTATAGTTAGCAATTGCATAGCTAGGGACTGTGTATAAAGTTAGTAATTGTATAGCTAGGGACTGTATAGTTAGTAACTGTATAGCCAGGACTGTATAGTTAGCAAATCACAGCTAGGGACTCAGAAGTAGTTAGTAACTGTATAGCTAGCTGTATAGTTAGGTAACTGCATAGCTAGGGACCGTATTTGTGTAAACTGTAGATGAACAGGACCGTATAGCGTAACCGTATAAAAAGCCAGACCGGGCGGAAGCTAGTGAATCGGTGGACAGCTTTAGGACTGTGGTAAAGGTAATCAGGCAGCTAGGGACCGTATAGTTAGTGACTGTATAGCTAGTGAAATGTATAGCTAGGGACTATAGTTAGTAACTGTATAGCTAGGGCCGTAAGCAGTTAGTAACTGTATAGCTTAGACCGTACAGTTAGCAACTGTATAGCTAGGGACCGCAAGGAAGTTAGTGACTGTACAGGTAGTGACTGTATAGTTAGGCAGCTGTACAAAGTTAGTAACTGTATTGCTAGACTGTATTGCTAGGTGACTGTATATTTAGTAACTGTATAGCTAGGGACTGCATAGTTAGTAACTGTATAGCTAGTGATTGTATAGTTAGTGCACTGTACAGTTAGCAACTGTGCAGTTAGTAACTGTACAGCTAGGTACCGTATAGTTAGTAAATTGTATAGCTAGGGTCTGTATAGTTAGTACCGTATAATTAGTGACTGCATATTTAGCAAATGCATAGCTAGACCGAATAGCTAGCAACTTTACAGCTCTCGTGACTGCATATTTAGTGCAACTGTACAGCTAGTGACTGTATTGCTAGGGACTGTAGTTAGTAACTGCATAGCTAGGGACCGTATGAAGCCAGGACTGGTATAGTCAGCAATTGCAGAGCTAGGGACCGTATATTTAGTAATTGTATAGCTAGGTACCGTATAGTTAGTAAATTGCATAGCTAGGAACTGTATAGTTAGTAATTGTATTGCTAGTGACTGTTAAGTTAATAATTGCAGAAGAAGACTGTATAGCAAAAAACTGCATAGCCAGTGACTGTACAGTTAGCAACTGTACAGTTAGAAGTAACTGCACAGTTGGTAAAACTGTATAGCCAGGACCGTATAGTTAAAACTGCAGCTAGCCGTACAGTTAGCACTGCATAGCCAGTGACTGCATGGCTTAGTAAAAATGTATAGCTCGTGACTGCATAGTAGTTAGCAACTGCATAGCCAGACTGTAAGCATGAAAATCTGTACAGCTAGTGACTGTATATTACAGGGACTTTATAGTTAATAACTGTATAGCTAGCACTGCATATTTAGTAACTGTATAGCCAGGGACCGTATACAGTTAGCAACTGCATAGCCAGGGACCAGAAGTTAGCAACTGCATAGCCAGGGACTGTACAGTTAAACTTCATAGCTAGACCATAGTTAGTAAACTGCAGAGCTAGGGACTGCATAGTTAGTAATCAAGCAGCTAGGGACTGTATATTTAGTAGCACTGTATAGCTAGGGACCGGGAGTAGTTAGTAATCGTACAGGCAGTGGAAATTTAAAGGAAATTGTGGACCGTATAGTTGAAGTAAACCGTAATAGTGTGGACCGTATAAAAGGTGACTGTATAGGTAGTGAAATGTATAGCTAGGGACTGTATAGTTAAAAATTTAAAGAAGCTAGGGCCAGAGGAAAGTTAGTAACTGCATAGCTAGGGACTGTATAGTTAGTAAATTGCATAGCTAGGGACCGTAAGCAGTTAGTGACTGTATAGGTAGTGAATGTATAGCTAGGGACTGTATATTTAGTAAATGTATAGCTAGGGACTGTATAGTTAGCACCTGTATTGCTAGGGACCGTATAGTTAGGTAACTGTATAGTTAGTTACCGTATGTTAGTAATCATAGCTAGTGACTGCATAGTTAGTAGGTACAGTTAGTAACTGTATTGCTAGTGACCGTATAGTTAGTAATTGTATTAAGCTAGTGATCGTATACAGTTAGTAATTGTATAGGCAGTGACTGTATATTTAGTAAATTGTATAGCTAGTGACTGTATTGCTAGGACTGTATAGTTAGTAACTGTATAGCCAGACCGTACAGCTAGACTGTATAGTCAGCAATTGCAGAGCTAGACTGTATATTTAGTAAATTGCATAGCTAGGAACTGCAGAGTTAGGTAATTTGGTATAGCTAGGGACTGTAAGTAGTTAGTAATTGTATTGCTAGTGACTGTTAAGTTAATAAATGTATAGCTAGGGACTGTGGCAGTTAGGCAATTGCATAGCTAGTGACTGTATAGTTAGTAACTGTATAAAGTAGCAACTGTATAGGCTAGCAACCGTACAGCCAGGGACCGTACAGCTAGCAACCGGGTAATAGCCAGGGCCGTACAGTTAGCAACCGTGGCAGCCAGTGACCGTACAGCCTAGTAATTGTGGGGACTAGGCAGTTAGTAACTGTACAGCTTTGCACTGCAGGCTTAGTAACTGCATAGCCAGTGGACTGTATTGCTAGGGACTCTTATGAAGTTAATAACTGTATAGCTAGTGACTGTATATTTAAGAACTGTATATGTGGTGGACTCACAGTTAGGCAAATCGTGCGGCCAGGGACCGTAAGGTGCTAGCAATCGTGGCTAGCTAGACCGTAAGGTTAGCAATCACAAAGCCAGACCGTACAGTTAGCAACTGCAGAGCTAGGTACTGTATAGTTAGTAAATTCTATAGCTAGGGACTGTATATTTAGTAACTGTATGAAGCGATCAAGAAGTTAGTAACTGTGGCAGGTGGCAATGCACAGCTGTGGACTGTACAGTTAGCAACCGTAAAGCTAGGGACTGTGGCAGTTAGTGACTGTATAGGTAGTGAATGTATAGCTAGGGACTGTATAGTTAGGTAAATTCTGTATAGCTAGGGGCTGTATAGTTAGTAAATTGTATAGCTAGGAACTGTATAGTTAGTAAATTGTATAGCTTAGGGACTGTATAGTTAGGTGACTGTATAGGCAGTGAAATGTATAGCTAGGACTGTATATTTAGTAAAATGTAGAATAGCTAGGACCGCAGTTAGCACCTGCATTGCCAGGACTGTATAGTTAGTAACTGTATAGTTAGTAATCAAGCAGTTAGCAACTGCATAGCTAGTGACTGCAGAAGTTAGTGAGGTGCACAGTTAGTAACTGTAATACTAAAGTGACTGTATAGTTAGTAACTGTATTGCTAGTGACTGTACAGCTAGTAACTGTACAGGCAGTGAATTGCACAGTTAGCAACTGCATTGCTAGTGACTGTATAGCTAGTAAACTGAACAGCGAGACTGCATAGCGTTAGTAACTGTATACCTAGGGACCGTATAGTTAGTGCAATTGTGGCCATGACGTGAAGTTAGTAATTGTATAGTTGAGACTGTATAAAGTTAGTAATTGTATAGCTAGGGGCTGTAGAAGTTAGGTATAGCGAGGACTGGTATTGCTAGGGACCGTGAGCAGTTAGTAACCGTATTGCTAGTGACCGTACAGTTAGTAACCGTATAGCCAGACCGTGAAGTAGTTAGTGCAACTGCATGGTAGCCACAGAGACTGCATGGAAGTTAGCAACTGTACGGTTAGTGACTACAGTTAGTAACTGTATTGCTAGTGACTGTATAAAGTTAGTAACTGTATAGCCAGGTCGTGGTAAAGTTATAACTGCATGGCCAGGACTGTATAGTTAGTAACTGTATAGCTAGTGACTGTATAGTTTGTAGCTGCACAGTTAGCAACTGTACTGCGAGGGACTGTATTGCCAGTGACTGTATACGAAAATCGTACAGCCAGACTGCATAGTTAGTAAATTGCATAGCTAGTGGACAGAATAGTTAGGTACTTTATGTAGTTAGTGTAAAATTGTATAAAAGGCAATTGCATGGCTAGGACTGCACAGTTAGGTAACTGTATGTAGCTTAGGCCGTAGCAGTTAGTAACTGTATAGCTAGTGACCTCAAAGCATTTAGCAAAATGTATAGCCAGGGACCGAATAGTTAGCAATTGCATACGCCTGTGACTGTATATTTAGTAACTGTATAAATAGGGACTATATAGTTAGTAATTGCATAGCCAGAGACTGTATAGTTAGTAAATTGCAAAGCTAGGTACTGTATAGTTAGTGACTGTATGTGGAGTGAATGTACAGCTAGGGACTGCATAGTTAAAAAAAATTCGGCAGCTAGGCTGTATATAGTTAGTAACTGTATAGCTAGACCGTGGCAGTTAGCAACTGTACAGCTAGAAACTGCATATGGAAGAAGTGACTTTACAGGTAGTGAATGTATAGCTAGACTGTATATTTAGTAAAATGTATATAGCTAGGGACTGTATAGTTAGCAAATTTCACATATAGTGGACTGTATAGTTAGTAATTGTATAGTTAGGCAATTGCATAGTTAGTAACTGTATAGCCAGTGACTGTATATTTAGTAGGCAGTTAGTAACTGTATTAGTTAGTAATTGTATAGCTTAGTGACTGTATAGTTAGTAACTGTATTGCTAGGTAGACTGCATAGTTAGTAAATTGTATAGCTAGTGACTGTATAGTTAAAAAATTTATACCTAGGACTGTAAGAAGTTAGTAAATTGCATTGCTAGTGACTGTATAGTTAGTAAATTGCATAGCTAGGGACTGTACAGTTAGTAACTGTATAGCTAGGGCCAGACAGTTGGGGTAAATCGTATAGCCAGCAGACTGTATTGCTAGGGACCGTATAAAGTTAGGTAATTGCAATGCTAGTGACTGTATAAAGGGAAGAACGTATAGCTAGGAACTGTATAGTTAGGTAAATTGCATAGCTACAGACTGTATAGTTAGTAAATTGTATTAAGTATAGTGACTGTATAGTTACAATCAGCCATAGTGACTGCAAAGAATAGGTAAATCGTATAGCCAGGACTGTATAGTTAGTAACTGTATAGCCAGGGACTGTATAGCTAGTAATTGTATAGCTAGTGACTGTATAGCAAGCAGCTGCACAAAGTTAGTAACTGTATTGCTAGACTGTGGCCATGTGACTGTATATTTAGTAAATTGTATAGCTAGGGACTGTATAGTTAGGTAACTGTATA
>NW_025550402.1:0-36399 GCF_905237065.1 Salmo salar | reverse complement strand
GTTCAAAAGTTTGGGGTCACTTAGAAATGTCCTTGTTTTGAAAGAAAAGCACATTTTTTGTCCATTAAAATAACATAAAATTGATCAGAAATACAGTGTAGATGTTGTAAATGACTATTGTAGCTGGAAACGGCAGATTTGTTATGGAATATCTACGACAGTAGGCGTACAGAGGCCAATATATCAGCAACCATTACTCCTGTGTTCCAATCGGCACGTTGTGTTAGCTAATCCAAGTTTATCATTTTAAAAGACTAATTGGTCATTAGAAAACCCTTTTCAATTATGTTAGCACAGCTGAGAATAGTTGTGCTGATTAAAGAAGCAATAAAACTGCCCGCCTTTCAGACTAGTTGAGTATCTGGAGCATCAGCATTTGTGGGTTAGATTGAGCAAAATGGGCAGAAACAAAGAGTTTTCTTCTGAAACTCGTCAGTCTATTCTTTTTCTGAGAAATGAAGGCTATTTCCATGTGAGAAATTGCCAAGAAACTGATGATCTCATACAATGCTGTGTACTACTCCCTTCACAGAACAGCGCAAGCTGGCTCTAACCAGTTTAGAAAGAGGAGTGGGAGGCCCCGGTGCACAACTGAGCAAGAGGACAAGTACACCAGTCTCAACGTCAACAGTAAGCGGCAACTCCGGGGATGCTGGCCTTCGGCAGAGTTGCAAAGAAAAGCCATATCTCAGACTGGTCAATAAAAATAAAAGATTAAGATGGGCAAAATAACACAGACAGTGGACAGAGGAACTCTGCCTAGAAGGCCAACAACCGGAGACGCCTCTTCCTGTTGACGTTGAGACTGGTGTTTTGAAGGTACTATTTAATGAAGCTGCCAGTTGAGGACTTGTGAGGCATCTGTTTCTCAAACTAGACACTCTAATGTACTTGTCCTCTTGCTCAGTTGTGCACTGGGGCCTCCCACTGCTCTATCTATTCTGGTTAGAGCCAGTTTACGCTGTTCTGTGAAGGGAGTAGTACACAGTGTTGTACAAGATATTCCGCTTTCTTGGCAATTTCTCACATGAAATAGCCTTAATTCTCAGAACAAGAATACACTGACGAGTTTCAGAAGTCAGTTCTTTGTTTCTGGCCATTTTGAGCTTCTAATCGAACCCACAAATGCTGATGCTCCAGATTCTCAACTAGTCTGAAGGCAGCCAGTTGTAATCGCTTCTTAAATCAGCACAACCATTTTCAGCTGTGCTAACATAATTGAAAAAGTGTTTTCTAATGATCAATTAGTCTTTTAAAATGAAAAACTTGGATTAGCTAACACAACGTGCCATTTGGAACACAGGAGTGATGGTTGCTGATAATTGGCCTCTGTACGCCTACTGTACATAGATATTCCATGAAACATATGTTCGTTTCCAGCTATAGTCATTAACAACGTCTACATGTATTTCTGATCAGTTTGATGTTATTTTAATGAACAAAAAAATGTGCTTCATTCAAAAACAAGGACATTTCTAATTGACCTCAAACTTTTGATCGGTAGTGTATATGAATAAAATATTTAAAAATGAATGCCTTTTGATACAGAACTATATTTGCCATGGTAAATCATATGATTAAAAAAATGATTATTGCACAGTTTTCAGGGGTTGCTGGTGTTACATGACTGAGAAACAGGAGATTAATGCTAATTCAGCACAATCAATGGCCATTCGAAAAAGCCTTTTTGATAACATCAGTGTCAGGATCTGGATGATGAATATCATAACAGCCTACCACCGTGCAAGATAATTTTCCTTTCCAATAGAGGTCCAGAGGTAGCCCATTGATGGTATATCCACAAGAGTTTAATGTCTACACAGCCTCTGTTTAGTAGTGGGAACACTTGACTGACCTGAGCAAGAAATCATTAGAAAGTAAACAACCTGGAACTAACTGTCGAGAAGCACAGACGACCATGCATAACAAAACAAACTGATACAAGATGGAGACATCAATGCCATTTAATTGGGGGGTTCCTAGTGTTTATCTTAAAGTGGTCTCGTCATCCGTCCAAACTCCACCAGAGTCCACACCTCTGTCCCTTGTCCCCCTTGTAGGTGTTATAAAGGTCGCCACCTGTTTCTGTCCCCAAAGCGGTAACTCGGGACAGGAGAGAGTCAGTCCCTCCTCATCGCTGTGTTTACACCGTAAACATTTTGAATCGATGCTGTGGGTTAATTAACAGCCAGTCAGCGAGAGCAAGGAGATGGTGGTGGCAGGGGAGGCAGACATGATAAAGAGCAGCTTCGCTTTGCCTTTAATTAACTCATCGCAATTTCTCTCTGCCTCCAACAGGTATGGAGGAATGTTTTGCGGTGGAGGATAGAACATTGGAAGATAATTAACAGAGCACCACTTTCCCGCTCTTGTGGCGAGAGCCAAATTTGCTACGTCTAATGTTTGGTAATTGAGTTGTCTCTGATAAATACCCTGTGGAGATGAATATTGGCCATTGGGTTGTGGTGGTTTCAACAAGGGAAATAAATGCGTGAGAATGGTGAGGGAGACGGACGAAAACCTCTTAATGCACAAGGAGTGATAGGTATATTGATAGATGCTTCTTGCCTGGTTAGTAACTCAATGCCCATCCACTCTCCCTTTACTGTGGTGAAGCATGGGCAGGGTCCCAGATTTGTCTCTACCAAGGGTATAGCTTATATGGACCTAAAATGTATGGATTTTGGTTTATGGTTGATTGATTTTTGAAAACGGAATGCTTCATTTGAAGAGTTCATCTTTAAAGTGGACCCGTATCACCACTACGTTGTGGTTGGAAATGTGAGGTCAGTGGAGACATGCTGTCAGGTGTGTTTGTTCACATGACTAAACCTCACCCTGATGTCTTGTGCCTATTCAGATGGAAGCTCCAGTGGACTCATGTTGATGGAAAATTTTATTTTTATGAAAAAATTTGTATTTTTTTATTTTTTTTACAGTACCTTCAGAAACTTTTCATACCACATTTTGTTGGGTTACAGCCTGAATTCAAAATGGATTGAATAGATTTTATTTCTCACCATATCTAAACACAATACCCCATAATGACAGTGAAAACATGTTTTAGACATTTTTGGAAATGTATTGAAAATGAAATACAGAAATATCTAATTTACATAAGTATTCACATTCATACAGTAGTCAATACTTTGTATAAGCACCTTTGGTGGTGATTACAGCTTTGAGTCATCTTGGGTATGTCTGTATCAGCTTTGTACATCTGGATTTGGGGATTTTCTCCCATTCTTCCTTGCAGATTTTCTCAAGCTCTGTTAAGTTAAATGGGGAACGCCGGTGAACAGCAATCTTCATGTATTTCCACAGATTTTTCAATTGGATTCAAGTCTGGGCTTAGGCTGGGCCACTCAAGGACTTTCACATTCTTGTTCTGAAGCCATTCCAGCGTTGCTTTGGCAGTATGCTTGTAAATCTTCACCCCAGTCTGAGGTCGTTTGCACTTCGGAAGCAGGTTCTCATCAACTGTGGCTCAGTTGGTAGAGCATGGTGTTTGCAACGCCAGCATGGTGTGTGCAACACCAGGGTTGTGGGTTCGATTCCCACGGGGGGCCAGTACAAAAAAAAAAAAAATGCATGAAATGTATGCATTCACTACTGTAAGTCGCTCTGGATAAGGCGTCTGCTAAATGACTAAAATGTAAAAAAAAAAAATCTAAAATCTAAGGATTTGCCTGTATTTGGCTCCGTTCATTGTTCCCTCTACCCTTACCAGTCTCCCAGTCCCTGCCGCTGAAAAGCATCCCCATAGCATGATGCTGCCACCACCAAGCTTCACTGTAGGGATGGTGTTAGATGGGTGATGAGCTATGCTGGTTTTATCCAGACATAGTGCTTTGCATTCAGGCCAAAGAGTTACATTTTTGTCCCATCAGACAACATCTTTTGCCTTATGCTCTCTGAGTCTTTCACGTTGTCACACCTACTCCTGCTCCGTCCCTCCATCGCTCGACGTCACCGGTCTACTAACCACCGGTCCTGGTAACCCACATTGCACACACTGGCAACCATCATTGTGCACACCTGCTCTCCATCGTTAAGCACACCTGGACTTTATCACCACCCTGATTACTCTCCCTTCATGTAACCATCAGTAGCCTTTGTCATCAGGCAGTATTGGTTTTGGTTATGTTCAGTACGCTTCTCCTGTTTTGTATTTTCTTAATGTAGTATATTATTATTAAACTCACCTTCTGCTCCTGCTTCCTGACTCCCCTGCGTATATGTTACACAAGTGCCTTTTGCAAACTCCAGGCGTGCTGTTATGTGCCTTTTTCTCAGGAGTGGCTTCCGTCTGCCCACTTTCCCATAAAGCCCAGATTGGTGAAGTGCTATAGAGACTGTTGTCCTTCTGGCAGGTTCTCCCATCTCAGCCAAGTAACTCTGTATTTCTGTCAGAGTGGTCATTGAGTTCTTGGTCACCTCCCCTGACCAAGGCCCTTCTTGCCCTGTTGCTCAGTTTTGTCAGACAGCCAGATCTAGGCAGAGTCTGGGTAGTTCCATATTTTTTCCATTTTCCAATGACGGAGACCACTGTGCTCTTCGAAACTTATATACCCTTTCCCAGATATATGCCTCATCACAATTCTCTCAGATCTACAGGCAGCTCATTGAACTTCATGGTATAGTTTCTGCTCTGACATGCACTGTCAACTGTGGGACCTTATATAGACATGTGTTTCTTTCTAAATCATGTCCAAACTATTTAATTGGCCACAGGTGGACTCCAACAAGTTATCGTGACATCTCAAGGATGATCAAAATAACGTGGATGCACCTGTGCTCAATTTGGAGTGTCATAGCAAAGGGGTGTGAATACTTACAGTATGTAAATTAGATATTTCTGTATTACATTTTTTATACATTAGCAAAAATGTCTAAAAGCATGTTGTGTAATTGGGTTTGAAAAAAATCAATTCCTTTTGAGTTCAGGCTGTAACACAACGAAATGTGGAATAAGTCAAGGGTTTTGAATTCTTTCTAAAGGAACTTTAGTTCCTTTATCATAACCACTTAGGCCGCCTTTTAAAGGTGGGATTCTAACCTTTCAATGAGGGCCGGAAGGACCATGACTCAAAAAAAGTCTATTGAATGGTGGAAACGTTAATGGTGGAACATCTATTTTTAAAGCATTTATTGTACAGGACATTCTGTTAAACTACAAAATCAGGGCCTTTAAGGGACCCCACTTTGAACTAATGTTTGAGTAATTTTTACTATAAACATTCAAACTGTCTAATAAATACCTTTCATACATGCTATCAGAATTTTTGTTTCTTTGGTTGTGTTTTTGAAGATCTTTGATAACATTAGAATATGAAAACATTTATATTTCAAAGAACACTGGGATTTTCATTATTTTATGTTACTGTAGGCTATCTGCTGCCACGTGCTCACATGGAACTGTGATATTTTGAAATAGAACTCATCTCTTAAATTTTGAGTTATTTGACAATGTGTTTTAGAAATCTCTTTCTGAAACCTCTTTCTGAAATTAATTTTAACTGCATGTGACTGAAGGAGGATTTGAAAAAGTCACTTAAAACCTCTTTGGGTTAGGTGGGACGCTACCGTCCCAGCTAACATCCGTGAAATTGCAGAGTGCGAAATTCAAAATACAAAATTCGTAATGTTAAACTTTCATGAAAATACAAGTGTCTTACATCATTTAAAAGCTTAACTTCTTGTTAATCCAGCGTCTTTGTCAGATTTCAAAAAGGCTTTACAGCAAAAGCACACCATGCGATTATCAGAGGACAGCACCCCGCGTACAAAAGCGTTACATACATTTTCCAACCCCGCAGAGGCGTCACGAATGTCAGAAATAGCGATAAAATAAATCACTTACCTTTGAAGATCTTGCTCTGTTTGCAATCCAAAGGGTCCAAGCTACATCACAAATGGTCCTTTTGTTCGATAAAGACCTTCTTTATATCCCAAAAAAGTCAAGTTAGTTGGCGCGCTTGACTCAACAATCCACCTGTTTCCCTCGTTCAAAATGCATACAAATGAATCCTAAATGTTACCAATAAACTTCGTCCAAACAAGTCAAATAATGTTTCTACATTTCCGGATGGATTCTCCTTGGGTTTTCGCCTGCCATATCAGTTCTGTTATGCTCACAGACATTATTGTAACAGTTTTAGAGACTTTAGAGTGTTTTCTATCCAATACTACCATATGCATATCCTAGCTTCTGGGCCTGAGTAACAGGCAGTTTACTTTGGGGACCTCAGTCATCCAAACTTCCGAATACCCCTACCCTGAAGAAGTAAAAAACAAAAAGAAAAAAAAGAGATGTCCTCTTAAAACTGCTTATAACACAAATTCTATTTGTGATATCGAAATGTTAACAACATGCATGTGTATAAAACACTTAGTAAGGAAAACATTACTTTACAAATGGCCGAAATATTTCAATTTTAAGTTTAGATAATAAAAAATAAATAGTTTGCTCTCTGCTATACAATTTTAATATGAGCATCGAAGAGGGAGTCCAAATTACGATACAAAGCACAATCAGATCTTAGTTTGCTTAGCTTGAAGGATGACAGGTTGCATGCAAGCACAGATTAAGCAAGTCTCTGCCCTGTTGCATCCTTGATTTCGAGACTTGCAAGAGCCTTGTCTGTCTTCCCATGTCTGGAATAATAATTTCACATTTAAAAGCACCATGCTTACTTCACATGCTTACCATGCTTACCTAATTACAAAACAATATTCGCAATATGTAAAGTGTTGATCCCATGTTTCAAGAGCTGAAATAAAAGATCCCAGAAATGTTCCACATGCACAAAAATCTTATTTCTCTCAAATGTTGTGCACACATTTGTTTACATCCCCTGTTAGTGAGCATTTCTCCTTTGCCAAGATAATCCATCCACCTGACAGGTGTAGCATATCAAGAAGCTGATTAAACAGCATGATCATTACACAGGGGACAGTAAAAGGCCACTCTAAAATGGACAGTTTTGTCACACAACACAATGTCTCAAGTATTGAGGGAGAGTGCAATTGGCATGCTGACTGCAGTAATGTCCACCAGAGCTGCTGCCAGAGAATTTAATGTTAATTTCTCTACCATAAGCCACTTCCAACGTTGTTTTAGAAAATTTGCCAATACGTCCAACCAGCCTCACAATCGCAGACTACGTGTATGGTGTCGTGTGGGTGAGCGGTTTGCTGATGTCAACATGTTAGTATAGTGCCCCATGGTGGCGGTGGGGTTATGGTACAGCATGAATGCACAGAGATACCGTGACGAGATCCTGAGGCCCATTGTTGTGCCATTCATATGCCGCCATCACCTCATGTTTCAGCATGATAATTCACGGCCCCATGTCACAAGGATCTGTACACAATTCCTGAAAGCTGCATATGTCCCAGTTCTTCCATGGCCTGCATACTCACCCATTGAGCATGTTTGGGATGCTCTGGAGTGACGTGTATGGCAGCGTGTTCCTGTTCCCGCCAATACCCAGCAACTTTGCATAGCCATTGAAGAAGAGTGGGACAACATTTGACAGGTCACAATCAACAGCCTGATCAACTCTATGCGAAGGAGATGTGTCGCGCTGTATGAGGCAAATGGTGGTCACACCAGATACTGACTGGTTTTTGGATCCATGCCCCTACCTTTTTTTAAGGTACCCATGACCAACAGATGCATATCTGTATTCCCAGTCATGTGAAATCTATAGATTAGGGCCTAATGAAGTTATTTAAATTGATTGATTTCCTTATATGAACTGTAACTCAGTACAATCTTGGAAATTGTTGCATGTTTCGCTTATATTTTTGTTCAGTATAGTTGCTGATAATTTTATCATAAATTACAAGTAACTTACAAGTAATTAAAACTTTTACACTGCAATTAACACTGTGTTCACATAATAAATTAGTATGTGTACAAGTAAGAATGATACACAGAACAACACAGCATCTTTGGTTGATTCTTATTCTTCTCTCCCCAAAACATGTCTCGTCTCATTGAAAGTACAGCACTTGAAAGTCCTTCGGAGACCCCACAGAGAAGAGGAGAGCTGGAAGTGCAGTAATCGGAGGAGATGAGGTGCCAGTAGGAGCACTCTGCATATAGTCTGTTAGTTCCCCTCACATGTCTGCACACACTCTCCATCAGGGACAGACTGGGACCAGAAATCAGCCTGGGCATTTCCATCACACTGGACACATTTTATTTTTCAAGGCCTCCACACCGGACCATTTTGCTTTATCAAGGCCCCCACACCACCCATTTTTTTTTCTTGTGACCTCCATTATTTGCCAAATAATTATATTTTTGTGCAAAGAACATCAACAGTTTAGACAGGCCCACTTGGCTTAAGATCAACCCATCTGAATATCCTTATGGCCAGTTCATCCATGCTGATTAAGAGCTGGTGTGCCAACACTGGCAATCTGGTCACATCACAAAATCATCCACTGTCACACTCCTTCCGAGGGACCAGCCTAAGCCTCTTTGCAGTTTAAAAGTAAAGTAATTTCAGAAAAAAAGCAAAGTAACAAATAGAGGGCCTTAATGCCTTGTTTGAGAATATGCATCATCGCGTGCATTAGAGGTCTGGTTGAAAGTCCTTCACAGCCACGATCCTGTGATCTTTTCAGGAACTTTTTGGGCTGAACAGAAATCAAATCCCTTTTTCAGAGAAGGCATGTTATGTATAATGCAAAGTGTTTGATGTCGTGCAGGTGTTTGTATACAGGCATATACACACACTCTCATTCAAATAAACACATACAAGAACACACATGCATGTAATAGTGTCAGACATGCACACAAACATATAAAGTAGGCATTGCTGTTATGATTTCAGTTGTCCTTGATGTCCTTTGTTTTAAATGTAGTATTTTGTTTTAAAAAAATGTGCATTGTTGTTTTTTCCTTTAGTTCATTCTCATGACACACTCATGACATATATTTTATATCACTATCATGCACACGCACCCTCACACATAAGGATGGCTCTGTTGTGGAAAGACTGATACATGTTTGATAGTGTCTTGATGCTGTAGTGTATGTCCTTCATGTTCTAATACTTTAATGTTACCTAACCTTGTCCTTGTGTTTTTTGTAATAAATAATTATAAAAAATAAATAAAACATTTGAAAAAAGTGTTTGATGTTTTGAAGCCCGTTTTCTACTTTGGGCAGAGAGAGATAAAGGGAGGGTTTGGGGAGGATCCTTTGTAAACTTTCAGTACTTGATTAACATTGCTTTAATATTCTCCAGTAAAACGTCTGTGTGGATAATTGCATGACTGATTTCATGGTTTCTCCCTGAGGTGCCCGTGCTCATTTAATGCATGAACCTGTGCAATAATAACACTCCTTAATTGTCGGAACGAGCATTATGTACACCATGCATTCACAATAGGAGTTGGTGAGGCAGTAAAACGCTCACGTTCAAGAAACAACTTTCCCATTATCACAAATTTGCGATGTTGTTGTTTCTTATTTTCACGCAAATGCAGATTTGGCATGCACAAGGAGGTCTCTGCTGGAAGTAGGGCATGTTTTAATTAAAAACCAAGCAATCCAGCAAACGGAATCTAATTGCAAGCAACATTTTGAGTAATTGCATACACAGAATGATGCTACTTTTGGAATGATGATGAATGAATTTTCTAACTTATTTTCAAACAGGGCATGAGCAAACACTTTCTTTGACAAACAGTATATTATCATGACTGGCTTTCAACTCCTTTATATGCACTGCTTGTGCTTGTTATCACTAAATTGTGTGTGTGTGTGTGGGTGTGTGGAGCATGAGTGGTTGTATGTTGTAGCACTACCATGTAGATAATAACTATATTAATCTGTGTCTGTACTTTCCTTTTGTGAAAAAGGTTCTTATTTGGGGGATGGTTTAAATAGCTCTTGGTGCTCAAGCGGGCAGGTTACTGGTGGTGTTCTGTCGTTGCAGCAGACAAAAGAGAGAAGAATTGGGGGAAGTAGAAAAAGTTTTGCTCGAAGGTCCGTGCAGAAGAAGTTGTCAGGTTTGATTTATTAAGTGTAGCTCTTTCCCTGACTGCCTGTAACTCGTCAGTCTCCACAAAATGGATGGGGCTCACAGCTCACTGCCTCATGATTGGCTTTTTCCGGAATGCAGAAATAAGGTCTCCATCTTCATACAATATCTCTTTTGATTAATCTGCTATCTCCCTGCGCCCCCCCTGCCAGGCTTGCACAGGCTGCCTACATGACAGTCATGCCCCCTCTCTCTCCTGTCTCTCTGCTCACTCCCTCGTTATGTGCCTCAGAAGGATGTACGAGTTTGACCTTGTCACCAACACTATTGGTCCTCACATCGGTCCTTCTGTGACATCTAAGGGCTTGCAGTCCAATCATGGCTACTGATCAAGGTTCTCAACCCCCTCTCTCCACCCTGTCACCTTTAATGCTTTCCAGAACTATTGTCATGTGTCCAACACAAAGCTAGTAAAGTCATTGACTATGTTTCCCTTTTTGCGTGTATGCAGTTTGTGATTGTACATAACCACCACAACAGTGTATGTTATATTTTATAATGTATATAAAAAATGCCATTTAGCAAATGCTTCAATATTATACAGTATATGGTGGAGAGTAAAATGGTCCTGTGTGGCCCAGTTGGAAAAGCATGAATCTTGTAACGCCAGGATCGTGGGTTTGATTCTCGTTGGGGCCAGGCATAAGACAAATGTATGCATCCATGATTGTAAGTCTAATATCTTACTGTGGAAAAAAAAAATATTATCATGAAGAATCAATATGGATTTATTCAAGGGGAAGTAAATAAAGTACCATTTTATTTACAGTATGATTGACACATTTTGATTTAAAAACCATAGGGCACACACTGTATGTGGCTCTCACATATATATGTGCAGGGAGGTAAGGTATTAAAAGTTGCCTCTGGCAAAAAGAAAGAAAAAAGCTTATACAGCCTTCTATGTGATTCTTCCTGTGATGTTCATGCGGTTTATGGCTGCACTATAATAGCTGAACCGTGGGATGTCAAAGCTGCTAGACTTTATTGAGGGCGATGGGTGAGGGAGATTACAGTCATCAATATAGATTTGGATGTTGCTCACACCTCCGAGAAGTAAGGCAAGCCCACAGGCTCAAGACGATAGTATTTGTGTTTCTATGTGTCTAGTGTGTTTGTGTGTGTGTCTTGTGTGTGTGTGTGTGTGTGCTTGTGTGTGTGTGTGTGTGTGTGTGTGTGTGTGTGTGTGTGTGTGTGTGTGTGTGTGTGTGTGTGTGTGTGTGTGTGTGTGTGTGTGTGTGTGTGTGTGTGTGTGTGTGTGGTCTCTATGTGTGTCTCCTTCGATGTCTCTCTCACATTCTCGCTGTGTGTGTGTGTGTGTGTGTGTGTGTGTGTGTGTGTGTGTGTGTGTGTGTGTGTGTGTGTGTGTGTGTGTGTGTGTGTGTGTGTGTGTGTGCTGTGTGAGTGTGTGTGGGAGGGAGGGGGTTAACACCAGAAACAGAGGAGCACACGCTGACTGCACCACTGTGTGTGTGGTCAGATGCTTCATGTTGCCAGAGTGAATCACTCATTCCTTTGTGTTGAAATGTGTATTTATTAAGGATCCCCATTAGCTGCTGCCAAGGCAGCAGCTACTCTTCCTGGGGTCCAGCAACATTAAGGCAGTTATACAATTAAAAATATTCCATTACATTTCATAACACTTTACACAATACATTAAGTGTGTTCCCTCAGGCCACTACTCTACTATCACATATCTATAATACAATCTCTGTGTGTAGAGTGTGTGTCCTTTCATGTGTATGTGTGCCTGTGTGTCTCTTCACAGGTTGATTCCTGTCTTCTGCACATTTTCCTCTATGAAAATATGGATGGATACTGACGGGTCAGCAGAGACAGCAGTCCGTTGGACCATGTACCTCAACTACCAACTACACTGTCACCAGTCCAAGTCTCTAGCTGGCTACTGTATTACTGCCAGAGTGATGGTATCAGATACTTTGTGCTACTCCTTCAACACGTGATGCAGTGTGCTGTTGCACAGTATGGTGTGTCTCAATGTGGTTACTGCATTAGGCGTCTTGGTCCCACTTGGAACAGAACATGACTGTGGCCGAGATGCATTCGCAATTCCTAAGAAAATGTTGTGCTTTATAAAGGGTGGCACATAATGTTACATTATGCCACATTTTGCAAAGCTACAGATTTAGTCTTAGGACCTAACTAACCTATCACTTCTTATGCACTGTAGTATGACTTCACATTGCAGCATATTTCGACAGGCAGCATAATTCCTCTTATTAATAAAGTAATCCATAAGGGACATGCTACTCTATTTGTTTGATAAAATGCCAAAAGGCAGCTATTATATAGATGGAATGATAAAGAGACAATTCCCGACTGGAGATGTATGAGTTAAAAGAGGTTAATCATGTTAACTGATTTGCATCGGGCTCTGCTGTATAAATCAGAATCGTACTCATCCTACTCATACAATTCGCTCGATGAATTATACTAATGCCACTCCATTATTCAAATCTCTATCAAAACAGAGTCACTCTCATTAACCTTTGTTACTGGAATATTTATGGCAATCTGAAGGGCTGGAGCTTTGTACTGTATCTGAATCAGGTTCATTGTGAAGTAAATGAACCTGTTCTATATGCAGCTACAGTTTCATCGTTCCACCACTCCAACTCAGCATTATACCCTGCATTTTCAGAATGTCTATTTACAATCAGAATTAATGTGCACTTAAGACCTGGGCCCAAATACCATTTGAAATATTTTCAGACAGTTTTTCTCTGGTTGATTGAGCTTGCCATGGCTTAATGGACCAATAGAATAGTCTCAACACTGCAAACCGCACCCATATGGCACTCCTGGCTGGGTAAAGCAAGTGCTCAAAGTTTTTGAAAGATTTCTAATTGTATTTGAACCCAGGTCTGGTGCACTTCATGTAAGTATCTCATACCCGATTGAAAAGTTGTTTGACTGGGACAGTTTTTCTGACTGCTGTTGACTAATGATAATGACACTATCATTTCTAGGTAGTACTTTCAATGGAATACTTTTAAAGCTGACACTTATTGATTGGAGTAATTCTACCGTTCTACCCAGTAAGGGCAATCTATACACAAGCTGTCATTGGCGTCAATCGTTAGTTTCTGTTTGTTTGTGATTCAGAGAGAATTCTTCTTGTCAACCACCTTTCGCTGGCTGGTACCCCCCCATTTTCTTTCCAGTTTTTCTGTGGGGGGAAAGGACACACATTGGAAGTATAGCAGGTGAAAAGAGACGAGGCAAGACAAAAATCAATTCCTTTCACGCAATCATACATGGAGAATAACACAAGATGGCTCCATGTAATGACTACGAGTTGAGCCACTGTTTCAAAACGCATCTTTGTTCCTTTTAAGTCCCTATTTTCGCAACCCACAGGAAGCAATCCGACGACATGAAAAGTGGCTTCCTGTCAAGCTCTGTTTTCTCTCACTCATTTTATTTTTCTCTTTATTTCCCCAGAGGCATCCGTAAATTTTGGCCCAGAGCATCATGGTTAAAAAACAGATTTCAGTAAGAATGTTTGGAAGCTGACGGTCATCACATGAAAAGCAAATCAAAAGCGAGGTTCTTGGCAGACCTCGCCGGCGATGTTCCCCCGCTCCCCTCCTCCTTCGTCTTACTGAAGCTGATGCGTCTCAGCACTTCACAGAAGGGTGCGTAGGCGGCCTATGGATATGTGTGTAAACAGAGGACACAGTTATGCTATTTTAACTGATCATTTCAACTTTCTGCTCCTCCTGTAGCCTTAGATTGCGGAAAACATCTGGGCATGTTTAACTTCATGAACTGTTTTCTACTATACCACCGGGATCCAATGCAATTTTTATTCCCCAACTATTTGTTCTTACCCTCTCCATAACTGACTGTAACTGTGAAAACATAAATTGGAATCATGTCTGTCTGTTCTAATAAGACCTACAATTTGAATTGTGTTCGTTGTTCATTTACAACTGACTGTAAGGTGTTAGTTATTGTCAGTGTCAAGTACAGTTGCTCTTCCGTGACCTTAAGACTAAATTACACATGACCTTCTTTTTACTGCAAGTCTGAATAGGCAGTTCCTTTGATGGAATTAAATGACCAAACATGAGAACGCCCTTCTCTTTGGCCTCATTCACTTTAATGGGGTTATCGGTTCAACCTACTTGTAAGGCCAGCCTCACAACCCACGCATGTCTTTTCAATAAAACAACAGATTTTTTTTTTCTTCTCAGCAGCCTTCCCCTCACCGCCAGGCTGGGTTTTGTGATGTTCCATTTGGGGCTGATTGTTGTGCCGTAATTATGTTCTCACTTGCACATATTTTTTCCAGGTGAAAGAGTGGCTGCAATTTGTGCCATTATCTTTTTTAGACCCACTTGCTTTACACATGAAAAGAGCAGAATGAGAGGGTGTTCTCATACGACAACATCCCTTCATGGGATTTCATGTTTATATGGAAATGAAAGTCTGTATCAGTGAGCGGGATTAGGGATGGCACAATCACCCACAATCATCATAAAATAAGTGATTGTAATTGTACTCTTTGGGACCAAATCACCTTGGCTTGGAGGGACTACTTGACATTTACAAAACTGGCAGTTTTAACAGGATTTTGCTATGTGGTGGCAGTTGTGCTTCGATTTCAGCTTGAATGCTAATTTGTTTGTCTGGACTTTACGTTAGATTAAAAAATATTTCATATTAAAACTAGTAATAGCATATTGGAGACCAATTCTCTGTGGTTCAAAATACCCCCATGTTCCTTCTCTGTTCAGAGCCTTTTCTGCCAAAAGTAACTGACAAGTGTTGGCATTTCAGTATTTATTTATTTTACCTTTATTTAACTAGGCAAGTCAGTTAACCTGTTGGGTCTAGGGGGCAGCATTTGCACGTCTGGATAAAAAAAATGTACCCGATTTAATCTGGTTACTAATCCTACCCAGTAACTAGAATATGCATATACTTATTATATATGGATAGAAAACACTCTAAAGTTTCCAAAACTGTTTGAATGGTGTCTGTGAGTATAACAGAACTCATTTGGCAGGCAAAACCCTGAGACATTTTCTGACAGGAAGTGGATACCTGATGTGTTGTATTGACTTTAAACCTATCCCATTGAAAAACACAGGGGTTTAGGAATATTTTGGCACTTCCTATTGCTTCCACTAGATGTCACCAGCCTTTACAAAGTGTTTTGAGTCTTCTGGAGGGAGATCTGACCGAACAAGAGCCATGGAACGATGATGTCCCATTAGACACCTGGCGCGCGAGTTCATGTTGGGTACCCTCGTTCCAATACGTTATAAAAGATTATGCATTCGTCCACCTTGAATATTATTCATGTTCTGGTTAAAAAGGCCCTAATGATTTATGCTATACAACGTTTGACATGTTTGAACGAACGGAAATATATTTTTTCCCCTCGTTCATGACGAGAAGTCCGGCTGGCTTACATCATGTGCTAACGAGACGGAGATTTTTGGACATAAATGATGAGCTTTTTTGAACAAAACTACATTCGTTATGGACCTGTGATACCTGGAAGTGACATCTGATGAAGAGAATCAAAGGTAATGGATTATTTACATAGTATTTTCGATTTTAGATCTCCCCAACATGACGTCTAGTCTGTATCGCAACGCGTATTTTTCTGGGCGCAGTGCTCAGAAATGTACGCTAGCGTCCCACCTAGCCCCAAGAGGTTAACCTCTTGGGGCTAGGTGGGACGCTAGCGTGCCACCTGTGGTGCACTCCATCAACAGCAGGTGCATTTCAAGAGCGGCAAATTTGAATCCAAATAAATGTCAAAATTCAAATTTTTCAAAAATACAACTATGTTACACCATTTGAAAGATAAACATCTCCTTAATCTAACCACGTTTTACGATTTCAAAAAGGTTTTACGGCGAAAGCATAAATTTAGAGTATGTTAGGACAGTACATTTACAAGAGTTGTGTGTAATGTTTTGTCAAGTCAAAGACAGGGTCACCAAAACCATAAAACCAGCTAAAATGATACACTAACCTTTTACAATCTCCATCAGATGACACTCCTAGGACATTATGTTAGACAATGCATGCATTTTTAGTTCTATCAAGTTCATATTTATATACAAAAACAGCGTTTTACTATGGCATTGATGTTGAGGAAATCGTTTCCCTCCAATAACCGGCAGTCAAGTCAGCGTCACAAATTAAATAATTAAAATTAGAAAACATTGGTAAAATATTATATTGTCATTTAAAGAATTATAGATTTACATCTTTTGAACGCAATCAACTTGCCAGATTTAAAAATAACCTTACTGGGAAATCACACTTTGCAATAATCTGAGCACTGTGCCCAGAAAAATACGCGTTGCGATACAGACTAGACGTCATGTTGGGGAGATCTAAAATCGAAAATACTATGTAAATAATCCATTACCTTTGATTCTCTTCATCAGATGTCACTTCCAGGTATCACAGGTCCATAACGAATGTAGTTTTGTTCAAAAAAGCTCATCATTTATGTCCAAAAATCTCCGTCTCGTTAGCACATGATGTAAGCCAGCCGGACTTCTCGTCATGAACGAGGGGAAAAAATATATTTCCGTTCGTTCAAACATGTCAAACGTTGTATAGCATAAATCATTAGGGCCTTTTTTAACCAGAACATGAATAATATTCAAGGTGGACGAATGCATAGCCTTTTATAACGTATTGGAACGAGGGTACCCAACATGAAGTAGCGCGCCAGGTGTCTAATGGGACATCACCGTTCCATGGCTCTTGTTCGGTCAGATCTCCCTCCAGAAGACTCAAAACACTTTGTAAAGGCTGGTGACATCTAGTGGAAGCAATAGGAAGTGCCAAAATATTCCTAAACCCCTGTGTTTTTCAATGGGATAGGTTTAAAATCAATACAACACATCAGGTATCCACTTCCTGTCAGAAAATGTCTCAGGGTTTTGCCTGCCAAATGAGTTCTGTTATACTCACAGACACCATTCAAACAGTTTTGGAAACTTTAGAGTGTTTTCTATCCATATATAATAAGTATATGCATATTCTAGTTACTGGGTAGGATTAGTAACCAGATTAAATCGGGTACATTTTTTTTATCCAGACGTGCAAATGCTGCCCCCTAGACCCAACAGGTTAACCTCTTGGGGCTAGGTGGGACGCTAGCGTGCCACCCGTGGTGCACTCCATCAACAGCAGGTGCATTTCAAGAGCGGCAAATTTGAATCCAAATAAATGTCAAAATTCAAATTTTTCAAAAATACAACTATTTTACACCATTTGAAAGATAAACATCTCCTTAATCTAACCACGTTTTACGATTTCAAAAAGGTTTTACGGCGAAAGCATAAATTTAGAGTATGTTAGGACAGTACATTTACAAGAGTTGTGTGTAATGTTTTGTCAAGTCAAAGACAGGGTCACCAAAACCATAAAACCAGCTAAAATGATGCACTAACCTTTTACAATCTCCATCAGATGACACTCCTAGGACATTATGTTAGACAATGCATGCATTTTTAGTTCTATCAAGTTCATATTTATATCCAAAAACAGCGTTTTACTATGGCATTGATGTTGAGGAAAACGTTTCCCTCCAATAACCGGCAGTCAAGTCAGCGTCACAAATTAAATAATTAAAATTAGAAAACATTGGTAAAATATTATATTGTCATTTAAAGAATTATAGATTTACATCTCTTGAACTCAATCAACTTGCCAGATTTAAAAATAACCTTACTGGGAAATCACACTTTGCAATAATCTGAGCACTGCGCCCAGAAAAATACGCGTTGCGATACAGACTAGACGTCATGTTGGGGAGATCTAAAATCGAAAATACTATGTAAATAATCCATTACCTTTGATTCTCTTCATCAGATGTCACTTCCAGGTATCACAGGTCCATAACGAATGTAGTTTTGTTCAAAAAAGCTCATCATTTATGTCCAAAAATCTCCGTCTCGTTAGCACATGATGTAAGCCAGCCGGACTTCTCGTCATGAACGAGGGGAAAAATATATTTCCGTTCGTTCAAACATGTCAAACGTTGTATAGCATAAATCATTAGGGCCTTTTTTAACCAGAACATGAATAATATTCAAGGTGGACGAATGCATACTCTTTTATAACGTATTGGAACGAGGGTACCCAACATGAACTCGCGCGCCAGGTGTCTAATGGGACATCATCGTTCCATGGCTCTTGTTCGGTCAGATCTCCCTCCAGAAGACTCAAAACACTTTGTAAAGGCTGGTGACATCTAGTGGAAGCAATAGGAAGTGCCAAAATATTCCTAAGCCCCTGTGTTTTTCAATGGGATAGGTTTAAAGTCAATACAACACATCAGGTATCCACTTCCTGTCAGAAAATGTCTCAGGGTTTTGCCTGCCAAATGAGTTCTGTTGTACTCACAGACACCATTCAAACAGTTTTAGAAACTTTAGAGTGTTTTCTATCCATATATAATAAGTATATGCATATTCTAGTTACTGGGTAGGATTAGTAACCAGATTAAATCGGGTAAAAAATTTTTTATCCAGACGTGCAAATGCTGCCCCCTAGACCCAACAGGTTAAGAACAAATTCTTATGTTCAATGACGGCCTAGGAACAGTGGGTAAACTGACTTGTTTGGGGCAAAACAACAGATGTTTACCTTGTCAGCTCAGGGATTGGATCTTGCAACTTTTCGGTTACTAGTCCAACTCTCTAACCACTAGGCTACCTGCCGCCCCATGAAGCTACAATATTGCAATGTGTTTCTAATTTTCCAATTCTGCACCTCCAGCTAGACTGGAAGACCATAGCGATGATACTACCTATTAGTCCTTATTAACACACTGTTTTGTTGGTGCTGCACTCTTTAGAAATGGCTTCTTTATTTACCCGGGGGGGGGAATTCTGTTGTGAATGTCATTTTGCCCTTGAGTTGCATCCCATTTCTGTATATTAAAAAAAAAAATCAACAATATTTTTCATCAGCGTAATTCACCATTGCTCTCCTCCTTCACTCGTCCCCAGTCCTCACTTTTCTCCTCCTTTCACTTCTCGCACACCTTTTCGCTCAGTCCAAGAGGCCTCTCTGCTCCCTCAGCACATTGACACATTCTCTCTCTCTCTCTCTCTCTCTCTCTCTCTCTCTCTCTCTCTCTCTCTCTCTCTCTCTCTCTTCTTTTTCAATTTAAGGGGCTTTATTGGCATGGGAAACATATGTTTACGTTGCCAAAGCATCCCAGAGTTGCCTCTTCACTGTTGGCATTGAGACTGGTGTTTTGCGGGTATGAGGACTTGTGAGGCATCTGTTGCTCAAACTAGACACAGACACTCGAATGTACTTGTCCTCTTGCCCAGTTGTGCACCGGGGCCTCCCACTCCTCTTTCTATTCTGGTTAGAGCCAGCCCCCCCCCCACCACACACACACACACACACCTTGTCACAACACAACTGATTGGCTCAAACGCATTAAGAAGGAAAGAAATTCCACAAATGATCTTTTAACAAGCCACACCTGTTAATTGAAGTGCATTCCAGGTGACTACCTCATGAATCTGGTTGAGAGAATGCCAAGAGTGTGCAAAGCTGTCATCAAGGCAAAGGGTGGCTACTTTAAAGAATTTCCAATATAAAATATATTTTGATTTGTTGAACACTTTTTTGGTTACTACTTAATTCCATATGTGTTATTTCATAGTTTTGATGTCTTCACTATTATTCTACAATGTAGTAGCTGTGTCCAAACTTTTGACTGGTACTGTATATATATGCCTTTGGGTGACCCAAAAGATGGTGAACTATGCCTGGGCAGGGCGAAGCCAGAGGGAACTGGTCTTGGGTTAGTGCGCTGGTTAATGTCAATGAAGGTGCTGCTCTTATCTGCAGTCTGGAGCCTTCTCCCCACCCCCCTCGGGCCTCATAAATCAAAATCTGTCTGGCGCTGCTCCAATGGCCCGAGCCGATACACGTAGTGCCACTGTGTAGGAATAGTGACATAAATCAAGCCTACGTAAAGCCATGCGTTCCACACAACCACCTGCTCATTCTCACTAGGTTTTTGGAGTAAAGGTGCTGGATAGGATTTATAGCCACGGCACTGTTTGGACTGTGTAACCTTGAGGAGACTGCAGCTCCCACAGTCCCATACACCCAGAGACATGAGTACTCCCGTTTGACAGGTGAGGCCAGATAAGACATGGTTTATTCACAGACATTGCCATCTTTTAACCTCTTAACTCCCCCGTCCCAGGAGTATTGAGATCTTCAGGTTGCCTGTAGCCACTGACTATAGTCTACGTTCTAAATGGCACAATATTCCCTATATTCTATAGTCTTTTGACCAGGGCTCATAGGACTCTAGTCAAAAGTAGTGCACTATGGAGGGAATAGGGTGCCATTTGGAATGGAGCCTTAGACCCCGCTTTAAGAAGCTAAAAGCCAATTTCACACAATTACAATCAATACAATGAAGTTATGTAAGCGATTGTAGGTTTTGCAAGACATAACTGTAAGTTGAGTAAGACTTATTCGGTCATTTCTTGCAGCACTGCTGGTGTCCTCCCCTTAGCTATATGTCTACATGTCATTTTGCCAGGTGCACAGGGGTTAAATTCAAATGATTTACTCTCATGAACATGTTTGCTACATAAGTTAGAATAAGGCGATTGCAATGATAAACAGCCATTGTCAACATAATTGGTCAACAGGTCATGCGTCCTGTGCTGTGTAGCTCTGTCTGGTCTGATGATGTGTGACTCAGTGGAATGAGTACCAAACGGCACCATATAACTGAATAGTGCACTACTTTTGACTAGAGCCATATTGGACCTAGCCATAGGGCACTGGTCAAAAGTGGTGCACTACAGAGGAGAATAGGGTGCTATTTGCTATTTGGGACATAGCCCGCTAGGAAGAGTCACAATGGGGGGATGGGGGGGAACGAAAAAGCAGACGCTCTTAATGAAAAAAAGCAGTGAAGCAAGCTAAATGAATGGAGAGCACAAGCCAAGGCTCCCCTTTGATTGCATTTCGGGAAGAATGCGCCGCAGCGGCCCAATGTCTTTCCCGCACGCTCATTTGCATTTGATGCACTTCACAAGAGCGTCTCTCCGAAATGCAGATTACCAATGCAGAAAAAAAAAGACGGAAGAGTGCTGTTACACCAGCCCCGGCAAGCAAATTCACTTCTCCCATCTCTCCATCTTCTTCTCGCTTCGTCCCTCTCGTTCTTCCTGATCTGGCCCAGTCTGACGCTGTCTCGTTCAATCCCTCTGTCTGAACGACTTCATTCTTCTTCAAAAAAATTTTGACAATGGTCCACAAATGTTTTTGATGATCTTGAGTCAGGATTTGTGTGGGTGGTTGGGCGGTAACACCCCCCCAGATCCAGTGAATACAATGTATTATCCTGCAGATGCTATTATCGCAGAGATACAGTCTCCTTGAAAGCCCAGGTGGGGGGCCATGCGCTCTGATATGCATAAAAATTTGGTGGCGTGTTACGGGACTGAATATATCACTATATCTTTTTATTTAACTAGGCAAGTCAGTTAAGAACAAATTCTTATTTTCAATGATGGCCTAGGAACAGTGGGTTAACTGCCTTGTTCAGGGGCAGAACAACAGATTATTTTACGTTGTCAGCTCAGGGATTGGATCTTGCAACCTTTCGGTTACTAGTCCATCGCTCTAACCACGAGGCTACCTGCCGCCCCATCTCTCTGGCTGCTGTAAGATTTCACTTTGAAAGTGAGAGATGTGAGGAAGCAAGCCTGGTCCCAGCACAGTGGTAGAGTTTTAGCAGTTAAAAAAAAGACAATGAGTCTTCCCAGGGCAACACATTCCCTGAAGTGAAGTCTCAGTCTATTCCTAGCTGACCTCCTCAACCGCTCTCTTGGATTCTTCAATAATACCTGCTGTAGGTTGCTACGGTGTCCATATCAGGACATTCTAAGTTTGGACACCATAGTCTGCAAAGGTTACACTTTGTAGGGTTGTTTGTTATAATAGCCTTTATACAATTCACAACAACACAAAAAGCTCAATGCCAGATTTGAATCAACGGGAATCCAATAAACTGAATCCCCTTCCTCAGTGGTTGGTGACTTTCCTGAGGAAGCTAACAGACATTTGTTTGTCATTCATTCATTTAAAGCAGCTCTCTGCCACCTCATCACGCAGAAGTTGCCCGCGGTAGCTGTAATGAGTGATGGATATGGCGAGCCGTGACCCCGGGATTCCAGTCTCCTACCCCTATATCGCTTTGAGGTTTTATAGGGTAACCCCCCACCTACCCCAGACACAGAAAATAACTCACCCACAAACAAACATACAGTACAATCTCACACCCACACTTACAAATGTAGGATCTTAATTTGATCACTCTTTTGTTGCTGAGAATGTTCCTGCACAGCAGGACATTTTTACTTGAAGTGTATTTAAGTTTTAAAAAGGTTTCTAAAGTTTGTCATTTTCACTTAGAAATGTCAGACTTAATTTGCCCAAATGAAAAATGTAGCAACCCTTAAAAAAATGTCCATTAACTATAATCCACATAATAATTCACATTTCCTGTTGTTGCAGGATTATTTTCATGCTGTAGCAAACTGACTCAAATGAAGACCCTACATCTGTACAGTATGCTCACAAACATAAAATACACACTCACACACAAACAGAAACAAAGCAGCTTCCTCCAGGAATCGGAATTGTGTCACAATAATGGCCGCCATGACTGACAGCTGTGCTCCAATTGGGTTGCTGCTTGTACGTCTTCTCTCTCTCTGTCCTCGTTAAAATAGAAATGAGTGGGTGAGATCACTGTCACTCAAATGCAAAGGCTACATGAGCACTAATGTCAAAAGTGTTGGTCACAAAAATAACCACTGCACATATAGGCTTCTGAATGCACTGTTTGTTGTTTGTTTAGTGAGTTAGCATCACTCACTGAATGCATGTATGGACCCATGGACATGCAATTTTGTTGACTTTGACAGAAGAATCAGATGTCGATGTTCACTTCCAGAAAGTTCCCCGATTCTTAAAGAGGGTTAAAAAGTAACACGGTGGCTTACCCAGAATTTGTTCCATTTTTGTTGCAGCAATGAGGCCAATTGAGTATTGAAGACTGACAACCAACCTTTGCACAGCTGGGTGTTTGTGCAAGGCTTTCTGTTGTACACACACACACACACACATACACACACACACACCCACGCACAGACACACAGAGGCACAAACACACATGCAGTGTAATCCATCTGCATTCAATAACATGTGTTCCACAGGCCCTGCATATGGAATTCAACGTTGCAAAGTGTTAATATAGACCCTACGCTTCTTCCAAACTAACATTTTCCTATTCCTAACGAACTGCTCCAGTTTCTTTACTCTCCATTGAGTTTGAGAGAGGTGGCTCTTGTCCGTTGTCCATAATATTTCAGCCCTAGCAACCACCGGAGACATGGTTGGAGTGAAGGAGTGAAGGAGCTTGGCCAACAGTGACCCAGGCTTTCTATGGAACTGGCACTGGTTTTCTATGGAGGGGGAACAGATGGGAATTGTCAAACAATTTGTTTGGCTCATTAGCTACTCTCCCTCCTGCATCAAACACAGCTGGGGCAGTTGGAGGGTGTGTGTGCCTGTGTGTTGGTGGGTGGGTGGGTGCGTGTGTGTGCGTGTGTGTGCGTGTGTGTGCGTGTGTGTGTGTGTGTGTGTGTGTGTGTGTGTGTGTGTGTGTGGAAGGGGGGCAACAAGATGTAAAGCTATTGTTCCCTCGGTGTGCTGTGGCATCAGATGCTATTGATTTATTGCATCCCTCATCTGCAATCTTGGCACACTCATCTTCTGCCTCTTTCAATTATTCCTCCAGGGTTAGGGTGCTCATCAGTACATTCAAATTAGTTATCCATATTTTTTCATATGAATCTGTTGACTCAGCCCACTGGCCAAAAACTGGTTGAATCAACATTGTTTCCACATAATTTCAACCCCAAAAATCTTTGTGATGATCAACATGGAAAAATGGTTGGATTTGCAAAAAGTCATTAACATCAGGGCTTTTTTTTACCCAACTTTTAACTTAAATCCAATGACATGGTGACTTTTTAAAAATGTTTACATTGAATTCACGTTAGCTGACAACTCAACCAATGTAAATCCAAACTAGATGTTGAATAGATGTCTGTGCCAAGTGGGAGGAAGAAAAATTTATGTGGAATGTGTTGTTTTTAGCCCACAAAGCCTCTAAACCTTATAGCAGGTTTCAAGGCATTATGTATCCCAGCTTGCATGGTGTCCAGGTTATTAAATCCCCTGTCTCGCTAATGCATAACCATCTTCTATTAAAATATTACACCTGTTAAATAGCCATCTGGAGAATATTATTAATTTAGTCATTAAGTCCATAGTCCTGTCTCATTTGCTCTTGATAACGTTCGGCCAAACAGGCTCAGACGAGCCCGGTCTCAATTGAGGGTGGACAGCTAAGTTAACCAGGACATCAACCTCTTCCCTCTTTTTCCCTCTTACAGTCAAGCTCCTGATAAACAATCGAACGGCTTAACCCGGGACTGAATTGTCTATGTGCAAATTGGCAGTGTGGGCAGCATACAAATATTTACATAAATGGCAGCTCTGTTGTTATTAACTGGAGTGAGGAGTGGAGATCTGTTTTCATCCTCTTCACGGGGGATTCTGACGGTTCCCAGAGATGAAAGTCGTTAGCAACGGGGGTCGGGAGGGGAGCCAGTGAGGGGGTGGGAGGGAGGCTGAGGTGGGAGCGCAAAGGGGCACCCAGCCGGCGATGCCAATGAGGCATCATGGTAATCATGTTAACATTTCAACACTGCTTGGGCTCAGACAGATAGGGACTCAAATATGTACCGGCTCGCATTTCCATCCAGCATACTAATTCCAAATTGGTGGTTTCAATTAAACAAGTGCACTGATTCTTATTGAACAAGTCTGTGAGGAACAATAGCATGCTGAGTGAAACCAAACAGAATGAGAACGAACTCATAATTTTTCATGTTCGTTGATATTACTTTTTGGTGATGGTGGATTGACTTACAGCTAGAAGGCCCATTCAATGATGTATGTCTTGACTTCAAAGTCCTTGGTATGTTATTGCTTTTCTTACATTTTTATTTATTTTTTGCTGAAGGTGGGTGGCCTTGAGGTACTCGGCTTAAAGCCATGCCTAATCAATGAGCTCCACTAATTGTACTTTTCTCCCTTACAAAGACGTGAAGTCTTTCTATGATGGGTTTGGTGTGTAGGGGTAATTTGGGGTTCATTAAAAACCAATTAGCCCTTGACTCTAATGTGATATCCATGTGATGGGTAGAGGCCGCACAGCACTACAACAACCCAATCAGCAGAGCTCACCATGGGAAGAGATGGGCAACAGCTGGACAATCCCACTGAAAACCAGCCAGTGAGGTGTCATGGGTCAGTTAATGCTGCCACGCATTCATACCTGATTAAATAAGCCGGTCTAACAACTTGACATTGAGGCTCTCTTCTCGCTACGCAATGCCTGAAGTCGGCCTATTGTCAGCATGTCTTTTGAGGCTTGAGGTGAGGCATGAAGAGAACTAGAAGAGTTTTTCTCACTGCATTAATAATGAACCCCAAATCGAGAGCAGCCGAACGGCCGCCACCGCTGCTGCCTCACATGCTGAAAAAGGAGGGCAATGTCACTTTACTCCGGATGACAGCAATCCGTTAATTAAGCATGCTAATAGCGGTAATTGCGACCATTCACAGAGCCAGCTGTGGCGGTAATGCTAGGTTTTGCCAGGCCTCAGCTGTCTCCGAGGTGAGGGGCAGTTGACTGCTTGGCTAGGAGGAGGGCGATAGGCTGGCTTGGGGTGGAGGATTGTTCACATTTCTGCTTTCTGCTACAGGCTGATAACAGCTGCTCTGAGATATGGGCTACCTGTTGTTTTTACAAAACCTCACCTTAAGGTGGAGAGGAGAGTAAGTGGGAGGCTGGGAACCGTTTGAAGTGCTGTACAAGCTGGTGTACAATGCAGGAACAGGTGCAACCAGACAAAATTAAAACATTAATCCGACATTAGCAAATTTATTCCGGGTTTACATTGACAATCTAGTGGATGTTATTCCTGCCAATGTGTCCAGCTGGCATTGGCTGTGTTGATTTGTGTTTAGGCAACCGTGACCCACAAAGGAGGTCTTCCATTCCAGGCTGCCCCCTCGTATCTGGAGTTGACCCTTTAAATCCTGCAAATGTCAGAGAATTTGGGTGGGTGATGTTCAAGCACACCAATCACTTAAAAGGCTGCGGTTCTGTGGCAGCAAGCCTCATAGTCGGTCACTGTGAATTGTTTCCCACTTGATTTTCAATTATCCTAAGGATTCCGTGTTTCTGAGGATAACTGGCAAATTTGAATAATGAATGTCCCAATAACCACAGCCAAGGTTGTGTGGAATATTTCCGTTGAGAATTACACAAGTCAGCTCAATCTATTTTGTGCATTGTTTCAATAGAGGGGGAATAAATGGGTGGTAATAAATCAGGCCACTATAATGCCATACAGCCGGAAAACCCACAGCACCGGGCGACGTCAAAGTGGAGGAGACGAAAACACAGTAATATATGGAGGAGGCTTGGCTTTATCTCTTTGTAAATGTAGGAATCTCTCGGCTGGGTTTTATGTAAACTTAACGAGCTAATGTGGCAGATGAAACACTGAGCATTTCTGTGTGCTTAGTGAACCTGTTGAGTGCCTGTGATTTCGATTCTCGAATGGACTCTGAAGTCTTTTTTTGTTTAGCAAGTCTTTTAAGGCTTTATTTTTTTTCTTCCCACTCTCTCTTCAGTACTCACCACAGTGACTTTCTTTTTTTTCTTCTTTTTTTTATCAGTGATGGTTCAATACCAGTGTATAATGTGATGTGCAAAGTAACAATGGGGAGCGTGATGGAGGAATTATCAAAGGCAGTGTCCATGAAGCATAACTGAATGGGAGTTATGACAGGACCAGACATAGGTGGTGTACCAGTAGGATTTGTATGGATAGACTCAATAGAGGGGGAATATCCTTGTGGAACAGAAATAGTTACGCAAATAAAGCAGACATGGTGGCTGTCAATTTAGGTTGAGTAAATGTAGACTGAGTAAAAAAAACAGTTAGGGTTATTAGGTTGGAAGGTAGCCTAGTGGTTAAGAGCGTTGGGCCAGTAACCAAAAAGTTGCTGGTTTGAATGCTTGAGCCGACTTGATGAAAATAAATTTGTCGATGTGTATGTCGCTCTGGATAAGATTGTCTGCTAAATGACTAAAATGTAAACGCAAAGCCATCGCTGACTCTTAACTGTTTGCTGATTTGGTTACTTCGGGGGTTTGGGTTCCTTTGTTGTCTCTCCTCCTTCGTGCACTGATGCAAAGTATTGTATAGGCTTAATCAATTTCCAATAAGTGAGGTTTCTATCATATTTGTTTCTCCTGTAGTTCTTTCAGATCAATGGTCCCAGAGGAATGAAGACAAAGAAAATTCACGTCTTCGCCGGTTGTTCACTTTGTGTCTGTAGAATGCACTACGAACACGTTTATCATAACTTATATCACCGCATAATGTATCTAAAGATGTGTTATGAGCATTCACAAGATTCATAGGCATTCCACATTCTAGTGCGCTTGACGTTTAAAGGTAATTTCTAACTGAGCCAACATCTGCAGTGTTTACCTTGAATTTCATCTCCACAAACACGGTGACATGTCCTTTAAAAGCTGCCTTGTCTACAAATGTGATCAGATTGCATCCCGGCCTTAGTAATGCATTACATAGTGGTGCTGTGCATTCAACTGCACAACACACAGCTGATTCATAGAAAGTGTTACAGACATTTTCATTTTACCCTTGAAAGTAGCGTACTGCAGCAACATCAAAATCATAGAGCCATTTAATACTATGCATAATTATTGTGTTTTACTTTTTGAATCCTATTCTCGCCATATGTTCAGTGATATAAATTACAAACACATTTTGTGATGAGTTCCATGATAAAGTGAGTGACTAGATATGCAAACAAGAGGAACCTGGAGAGTCATTACGCAAAGAAAAAATATATCTCAACAAATACTGTAGATAGCTTTGCAGAGAGCGAGAGAGGGAAATTATATTTCAGCCTAGCACAGCACCATACTGACTTTATTTGTCTCCCACAAATACACACCTGTTGCAGCTTTAATGAAACCCACTTTCCAAATCACAGTAATTTGTTTATGTAATGTGCTCCAATAATTCATATTTTAAGTTGTATACTCCACCAAACAATGTTTAAACATGAAAACTAAATGAAACTCATTTGCATATGTGTTGAAGTACACTTCCTCGCACCGCATAGGAAAAATGATACACTAGTATTATGGCCTCACCCATGTACCTTGTTATTACCACCCAGGGAAGGAACAGTAGAAAGGACAAATAGAACCCTGTCTATAGAACCACTCTTTTTATCACTAAGGGAGTAGAACAGATCCTCCAAAAATTCTACAGCTGCACCATTGAGAGCATCTTGACTGGCTGCATCACCGCTTGGTATGGCAATTGCTCGGCATCCGACCTCAATATGCTACAGAGGGTAGTGCGTACAGCCAAGTACATCACTGGGGTCGAACTCCCTGCCATCCAGGACCTCTATACCAGGCCATGTCAGAGGAAGGCCCAAAAATTGCCAAAGACTCTAGCCACCTAAATCATTGACTGTTCTCTCTGCTTCCGCATGGCAAACTGTAAAGGAGGGCTAAGTGTGGGACCAAAAGGCTCCTGAACAGCTTCTACCCTCAAGCCATAAGACTGCTAAATAGTTAAGCAAATAGTTACCCGACTATTTGCATTGACCCTTTTTGCACTAAATCTTGTTGACTATGCACACACACTGGACACATACCAACAAGAATTTAGCAAGATGGCGCCGACTGAAAGGACATCTCTGTTTCTAGCTCCTTAGCAACTATGCAATATTTTGTTATTTTTTGTGTTATTTCTTACATTATTAGCCCAGGACATTTTTTGTGTTATTACATATAGCCGGAGAGAACTTTTGGATATCAGAGCGACGGTAACTCACCAGCATTACGACCAGGAATACAACTTTCCTTTGTTCGTACCCCCCAGGGCAATTGAACTGATCCCAAAACACCGGCGGGGACTTCTAGTCCGACTCAGGACGTACGCACACCGTCCACCGCTTCTGAGTATATTACTCGCTAATGTTCAGTCTCTGGATAATAAAGTAGACGAGCTCAGAGCAAGAATCTCCTTCCAGAGAGACATCAGGAATTGTAACATACTCTGTTTCACGGAAACATGAATCTGTCGGGATATACTGCCTTTGTCCATACAGCCAGCTGGGTTTCATTTGCTTCTAACAGTACCAACAATTAGAACAGGTCATGGTAGAAATAGTTTTAGTTACTCAGTTCCATGGTCCTGGAATTCTCTCCTGAATATTTCAAAAATTGATGATCAAGTTTTGTTGGTGGAGTTTAAACCCGTGATTGATGTATATATCATAGAAGAGTGTAATTGTCTTTAGGACAGCTGTTTTTTTTGTCAAGACTTTGGTGTTTTTTAACGTAATATGTAATTGTTGTACTGTATGTGTGTTTATAGTTTTGTTTAATGTTGTGTTAGTGTATATAAGTTGTTTAGTCTGAAACGTTGTTCCCCCTGCTGCTATTGGACCAGGTCTCTCTTGGAAAAGAGATGTTATCTCAATGAGAAAAACCTGTATAAATAAAGGTGTATTAAAAAATATATATAAAAAAATTGACTGTGGTACTCACACTGCTAAAATACTCGACCGCTGCTACTCCAACTTACGGGATGCCTCCAAGGCCTTCCCCCGCCCTCCCTTTGGCAAATCTGATCATGACTACATCTTGCTCCTCCCTTCCTATAGGCAGAAACTCAAACAGGAAGAACCAGTGCTAAGGACTATTCAACACTGGTCTGACCAATCGGAATCAACTCTTCAAGATTGTTTTGATCACGTGGACTGAGATATGTTCTAGGTAGCCTCTGATAAAAACATTGACGAATACACGGATATGGTGGATAGATGGCAGCATTCATAGATAGCAGCATTCGCGCAAAACTGAAAGCGCGAACCACCGCATTTAATCATGGCAAAGTGACTGGGAATATGGCCGAATACAATCAGTGTAGTTATTCCCTCCATAAGGCAATCAAACAGTCAAAACGTCACTATAGAGAAAAAGTGGAGATGCAATTCAATGGCTCAGGCACAAGACTTATGTGGCAGGGTCTTAAGACAATCATGGACTACAAAGGGAAAACCAGCCACATCACGGACATCGACGTCTTGCTTCCAGACAAGCTAAACACCTTCCCTCGCCCGCTTTGAGGATAACACAGTACCACCAACGGGCCCGCTACCAAGGACTGTGGTCTCTCCTTCTCCGTGGCCGACGTGAGGAAGACATTTAACTCAGTCATCAAGTTTGCAGACGACACAACAGTAGTAGGCCTGACTGCCAACAATGATGAGACAGCCTACAGAGAGGAGGTGAGGGCCCTGGGAGTGTGATGCCAGGAAAATAACCTCTAACTCAATGTCGACAAAACAAAAGAGCTGATCGTGGACTTCAGGAAACAGCAAAGGGAGCACGCCCCTATCCCCATTGATGGGACCACAGTGGAGCAGGTGGAAAGCTTCAAGTTCCTCAACGTAAACATCACTAACAATCAGAAAAAAATGTACTACTTTTTTTATTTAACCAGGCAAGTCAGTTAAGACCAAATTCTTATTTACATTGACAGCCTACACCAGCCAAACCCAAATGATGCTGTGCCTATTGTGCAAATCACGGCTACTTGTGAAACTGCCTGGATTCAAACCAGAGTGTCTGTAGTCATGCCTCTAGCACTGAGATGCAGTGCCTTAGACCGCTGCGCCACTTGGCAGCCCACACAGTCAGTGTGGTGAAGAAGTACACATCGCCTCTTCAACCTCAGGAGGCTGAAGAAATTTGTATTGGCACCTAAAACCCTCACAAACTTTTACAGGTGCACAATTGAGAACATCTTGTCAGGCTGTATTACTGCCTGGTACGGCAACTGCACTGCACTGCACTGCCCGCAACTGCAGGGCTCTCCCAAGGGTGGTGCAGTCTGTCCAACGCATCACCAGGAGCAAACTATCTGCTCTCCAGGACACCTACAGCACCCGATGTCACAGGAAGGCCAACAAGATAATCAAGGACAACAACCACCCAAGCCACTGCCAATTTACCCAGCTATCATCCAGAAGGCGAGGTCAGTACAGGTACATCAAAGATGGGACTGAGAGACTGAAAAACATCTTCTATCTCAAGGCCATCAGACTGTTAAATAGCTATCACTAGGCGGCTTCTACCCGGTTACATAACCCTGCATCTTAGAGGCTGCTGCCCCATATACATAGACTTCAAATCACTGGTCACTTAATAATGGAACACTAGTCACATTTATAATGTTTAGATATTTTTGCTTTACTCATCTCATAAGTATATACTGTATTAAGTATATACTGTATTTATCTCAGCTCACTGATCACCATAGCAACACCCACACGTAGCACACGCTCCAGCAGGTATATTTAACTGGCCGACACTTCCTTTGGCCGGCTTTCCTTCCAGTTCTCTGCTGCCAATGACTGGAACGAATTGTAGAAATCACTGAAGCTGGAGTCTTATATCTCCCTCTCTAACTTCAAGCATCTGCTGTCAGAGCAGCTTACCGATCACTGTACCTGTACACAGCCAATCTGTAAATAGCACACCCGACTACCTCATCCCCATATTGTTACTTATCCTTTTGCTCTTTTGCACCCCAGTATCTATACTTGCACATCATCATCTGCACATCTATCACTCCAGTGTTAATGCTAAATTGTAATTATTTTGCCTCCATGGCCTATTTATTGCCTTACTTCACTACTCTTTTACATTTGCACACACTGTACATTGATTTTTCTATTGTGTTATTGACTGTATGTTTGTTTATGTGTAACTCTGTGTTGTTGTTTTTGTCGCACTGCTTTGCTTTATCGTTGCCAGGTCGCAGTTGTAAATGAGAACTTGTTCTAAACTGGCCTACCTGCTTAAATAAAGGTGCAATTAAAAATGTTTAAATATATATATATATATATATATATATATATATATATATATATATATATATATATATATATATATATATATATATATATTCTACTGCATTTTAGTCTATGCTACTCCGACATTGCTCATCCTAATATGTATATACAGTTGAAGTCGGAAGTTTACATACACCTTCGCCAAATACATTTAAAATTAGTTTTTCACAATTCCTGACATTTAATCCTAATAAAAATCCCCTGTCTTAGGTCAGTTAGGATCACGACTTTATTTTAAGAATGTGAAATGTCAGGATAATAGTATAGAGAATAATTTATTTCAGCTTTTATTTCTTTCATCACATTCCCAGTGGGTCAGAAGTTTACATACACTCAGTTTGTATTTGGTAGCATTGCCTTTAATTTGTTGAACCTGGGTTCAAACGTTTCGGGTAGCCTTCCATAAGCTTCACACAATAAGTTGGGTGAATTTTGTCCCATTCCCCCTGACAGAGCCGCTGTAACTGAGTCAGTTTGTAGGCCCCCATGCTCGCACACACTTTTTCAGTTCTGCCCACAAATTCTCTATAGGATTGAGGTCAAGGCTTTGTGATGGCCACTCCAATACCTTGACTATGTTGTCCTTAAGCCATTTGACACAACTTTGGAAGTATGCTTAGGGTCTTTGTCCATTTGGAAGACCCCTTTGTGACCAAGCTTTAACTTCCTGACTGATGTCTTGAGATGTTGCTTCAATTTATCTACATAATTTTCCTTCCTGGTGATGCCATCCATTTTGTGAAGTGCACCAGCCCCTCCTGCAGCAAAGCACCCCCACAACATGATGCTGCCACCCCCCGTGCTTCCCGGTTGGGATGGTGTTCTTTGGCTTGCAAGCCTCCCCCTCTTTCCTCCAAACATAACAACGGTCATTATGGCCAAACAGTTCTATTTTTGTTTCATCAGACCAGAGGACATTTCTCCAAAAAGTACGATCTTTGTCCCCATGTGCAGTTGCAAACCATAGTCTGGCTTTTTTATGGTGGTTTTGGAGCAGTGTCTTCCTTGTTGAGCGGCCTTTCAGGTTATGTCGATATAGGACTCGTTTTACTGTGGATATAGATACTTTTGTACCTGTTTCCTCCAGCATCGTCATGAGGTCCTTTGCTGTTGTTCTGGGATTGATTTGCACTTTTCACACCAAAGTATGTTCATCTCTAGGAGACAGAACGTGTCTCCTTCCTGAGCGGTATGATGGCTGTGTTGTACCATGGTGTCTATACTTGCGCACTATTGTTTGTACAGATGAACGTGGTACCTGGAAATTGTTCCCAAGGATGATCCAGACTTGTGGAGGTCTCCAATTGTTTTCTTAGGTCTTGGCTGATTTCTTTTGATTTTCCCATGATGTCAAGCAAAGGCACTGAGTTTGAAGGTAGGCCTTGAAATACATCCACAGGTACACCTCCAATTGAGTCAAATGATGTCAATTAGGCTATCAGAAGCATCTAAATCCATGACATAATTTTCTGGAATTTTCCAAGCTGTTTGAAGGCTGTCACGTCCTGACCAGCAGATGGAGCTGTTGTTGTAGTTTTGGGGTCAGGACGTGGCAGTCTTGTGTGTGTGATTGTTCTGTGTTGGTCTTGTGACTCCTGATCAGGAACAGCTGGGGATCGTTGTTCCTGATTGGGAGTCATATATGTAGGAGTATGTTTGTCACTTGGTTTTGTGGGTAGTTGTTTTTGCACTGCGTGTTGTGTGCCTGCAAAACTGTTCCTGTCTGATATATTGTTTGAATTGTTAAGTGGATGCTCTACTCCTTTATTTTAATTAAAGATGAGTATTCACATACCTGCTGCGCCTTGGTCCATTTTTACAGAAGACAGCCGTTACAGAACTACCCACCACCAAAGGACCAAGCAGCGGAGAAGAGGACAGAGGCAAGTGAGGGAGGAATGTTGGAGGAAGCCACAGGAGAAGAAAATGGAAGAATGGACCTGGCAGGACGAAAGAAAATTCTGGGCGGACAAGTTAAGGGAGCTAAGGGAACCCGAGAGGCAGCCCCAAGATTTTTTTGGGGGCACACGGGTAGTTTGGCCAGGCCAGGGAAGAGCCATAAGCCAGCTACCCGTGACTACAGGGAGGTGCGTACGAGGTGGAGGGGCGTCATGTTACGCTGAGGTGCGCACCATCTCGCCTATACGGACGCACAGCCCACTTTCGCCCAGTACCAACGCCCGCAGGTGCCAGGGCAAGGGGAGCATCGAGCCGGAAGGGGTGATGCCAACCCTGCACTCAAGACCGCCAGTGCGCCCTTCGGTCCGGTGTTTCCCGCTAGACACACTAGCATGGAGGTGCGTGTCTCCAGGCTGGTACGTCCAATACCTGCCCCACGCATCAGGAGTCAACAGTCGTCATCAGAGCTGCCCGCCAGTCAACAGTCGTCGGAGCTGCCCGCCAGTCAACAGTCGTCGGAGCTGCCCGCCAGTCAACAGTCGTCGGAGCTGCCCGCCAGTCAACAGTCGTCGGAGCTGCCCGCTAGTCAACAGTCGCCGGAGTGGCCGGACTGCGCTGAACTGCCGGAGTGGCCGGACTGCCCTGAACTGCCGGAGTGGCGGACTGCCCTGAACTGCCGGAGTGGCGGACTGCCCTGAACTGCCGGAGTGGCCGGACTGCCCTGAACTGCCGGAGTGGCGGACTGCCCTGAACTGCCGGAGTGGCCGGACTGCCCTGAACTGCCGGAGTGGCCGGACTGCCCTGTTCTGCCGGAGTGGCCGGACTGCCCTGTTCTGCCGGAGTGGCCGGACTGCCCTGTTCTGCCAGAGTGGCCGGACTGCCCTGTTCTGCCAGAGTGGCCGGACTGCCCTGTTCTGCCAGAGTGGCCGGACCGCCCTGTTCTGCCAGAGTGGCCGGACTGCCCTGTTCTGCCAGAGTGGCCGGACTGCCCGGTTCTGCCAGAGGTGCCCGCCTGCCCTGATCTGCCAGGGTGCCCGGCCTGTCAGGATCAGCCCGAGTGGTCCTCCTGCCCTCCGGTCCAGCCCGAGTGGTCCTCCTGCCCTCCGGTCCAGCCCGAGTGGTCCTCCTGCCCTCCGGCCCAGCCCGAGTGGCCCGCATGCCTTCCGGCCCAGCCCGAGGGGCCCGCATGCCTTCCGGCCCAGCCCGAGTGGCCCGCATGCCTTCCGGCCCAGCCCGAGTGGCCCGCATGCCTTCCGGCCCAGCCCGAGTGGCCCGCATGCCTTCCGGCCCAGCCCGAGGGGCCCTCCTGCTCTCCGGCCCAGCCCGAGGGGCCCTCCTGCTCTCCGGCCCAGCCCGAGGGGCCCTCCTGCTCTCCGGCCCAGCCCGAGGGGCCCTCCTGCCCCCGGCCCAGCCGGGAGGGGCCCTCCTGCCCCCGGCCCAGCCCGAGGGGCCCTCCTGTCCCCGGCCCAGCCCGAGGGGCCCTCCTGCCCCCGGCCCAGCCCGAGGGGCCCTCCTGCCCCCGGCCCAGCCCGAGGGGCCCTCCTGTCCCCGGCCCAGCCCGAGGGGCCCTCCTGTCCCCGGCCCAGCCCGAGGGGCCCTCCTGTCCCCCGGCCCAGCCCGAGGGGCCCTCCTGTCCTCCCGGCCCGGCTCGAGGGGTCCGTCTGCCTGGCGCAGCTATCGGCTCCACCGAGTGGGCGACGCCGAGGTGGAGCAGGGTCCACGTCCTGCACCGGAGCCACCTCCAGGATAGGTGGGTTGGGGAGGGAGGGTGTAGCACAGTGCCGTCGTTGACGGCAGCCACCCTCCCTTCCCTCCCTTATTGTTTAGGGGTTATTGTTTATGGGTTTTGTTGGGGATTTTGTTTGTTGGTGTTTTTTTCGTTGTTAGGTGCATTCCGGGGTCTGCACCTTGAGGGGGGGTACTGTCACGTCCTGACCAGCAGATGGAGCTGTTGTTGTAGTTTTGGGGTCAGGACGTGGCAGTCTTGTGTGTGTGATTGTTCTGTGTTGGTCTTGTGACTCCTGATCAGGAACAGCTGGGGATCGTTGTTCCTGATTGGGAGTCATATATGTAGGAGTATGTTTGTCACTTGGTTTTGTGGGTAGTTGTTTTTGCACTGCGTGTTGTGTGCCTGCAAAACTGTTCCTGTCTGATATATTGTTTGAATTGTTAAGTGGATGCTCTACTCCTTTATTTTAATTAAAGATGAGTATTCACATACCTGCTGCGCCTTGGTCCATTTTTACAGAAGACAGCC
>NW_025550401.1:0-6964 GCF_905237065.1 Salmo salar | reverse complement strand
CCTGTTGGGTCTAGGGGCAGCATTTGCACGTCTGGATAAAAAAATGTACCCGATTTAATCTGGTTACTAATCCTACCCAGTAACTAGAATATGCATATACTTATTATATATGGATAGAAAACACTCTAAAGTTTCCAAAACTGTTTGAATGGTGTCTGTGAGTATAACAGAACTCATTTGGCAGGCAAAACCCTGAGACATTTTCTGACAGGAAGTGGATACCTGATGTGTTGTATTGACTTTAAACCTATCCCATTGAAAAACACAGGGGTTTAGGAATATTTTGGCACTTCCTATTGCTTCCACTAGATGTCACCAGCCTTTACAAAGTGTTTTGAGTCTTCTGGAGGGAGATCTGACCGAACAAGAGCCATGGAACGGTGATGTCCCATTAGACACCTGGCGCGCTAGTTCATGTTGGGTACCCTGTTCCAATACGTTATAAAAGAGTATGCATTCGTCCACCTTGAATATTATTCATGTTCTGTTAAAAAGGCCCTAATGATTTATGCTATACAACGTTTGACATGTTTGAACGAACGGAAATATATTTTTCCCCTCGTTCATGACGAGAAGTCCGGCTGGCTTACATCATGTGCTAACGAGACGGAGATTTTTGGACATAAATGATGAGCTTTTTTGAACAAAACTACATTCGTTATGGACCTGTGATACCTGGAAGTGACATCTGATGAAGAGAATCAAAGGTAATGGATTATTTACATAGTATTTTCGATTTTAGATCTCCCCAACATGACGTCTAGTCTGTATCGCAACAGCGTATTTTTCTGGGCGCAGTGCTCAGATTATTGCAAAGTGTGATTTCCCAGTAAGGTTATTTTTAAATCTGGCAAGTTGATTGCGTTCAAGAGATGTAAATCTATAATTCTTTAAATGACAATATAATATTTTACCAATGTTTTCTAATTTTAATTATTTAATTTCTGACGCTGACTTGACTGCCGGTTATTGGAGGGAAACGATTTCCTCAACATCAATGCCATAGTAAAAGCTGTTTTTGGATATAAATATGAACTTGATAGAACTAAAAAATGCATGCATTGTCTAACATAATGTCCTAGAGTGTCATCTGATGGAGATTGTAAAAGGTTAGTGCATCATTTTAGCTGGTTTTATGGTTTTGGTGACCCTGTCTTTGACTTGACAAAACATTACACACAACTCTTGTAAATGTACTGTCCTAACATACTCTAAATTTATGCTTTAGCCGTAAAACCTTTTTGAAATCGTAAAACGTGGTTAGATTAAGGAGATGTTTATCTTTCAAATGGTGTAACATAGTTGTATTTTTGAAAAATTTGAATTTTGACATTTATTTGGATTCAAATTTGCCGCTCTTGAAATGCACCTGCTGTTGATGGAGTGCACCACGGGTGGCACGCTAGCGTCCCACCTAGCCCCAAGAGGTTAAATAATAAATCAAAAGAAAAGGATAGGTCTGCCCCATGAGACCCTCTCCGGGATATCGTCTTCTGGGCTCCAGGTCTTGCTGTATCCTGTCGGGCACACGAACTCAAACTCCGTCATCTTAGCCCGGGCACCGTCTCAAACTACAACTACTCAACTACTCAACAACAATCAGCCCTTGATTACTCACCAACTCCACAATCAGCCCCAATTAGTCCTGGGCGGAGAGCCTGTCGAGACCTGGCACGTCCAGCAGATGGAGCCATCGTCTCGTGATGTATACTCCGCTGACTTGCTGTACGTCACAGTAGCTAAAAGTTTATATTTGTCATGACTCTCCTGTGAGGATCCAAGGATTAGGTTACAGAGAATCAGCGTACAATAGAGCCTTCTCACCCACAAGGGGAGGGGGGGGGGGTGACACCTTGCGTCGATCGTAAATTGTAGGCAACAGACGATTCCTTTTGGGGTCTAATTTGGGCGAATGGAATGTCTTTCTGTTACAGAAGAGTTTGCCGCCCAAAACTTCTACATCAAACAATTGACACTGGGACAATATATTTCAACATCCGAATGGTGGGAATCATGAGTGATAGAATATGGAAAATATATGTCTATTTTGTGACGTCATTAAAATTGTTATAGACGTTATAATAAAAACATTGTAACTTGAAGAGCTTTTTACACTGTGTATATCAGGTTTACATTCTTTACATTGTGTAGAAAGTATCAAGGATAAAGAAAATGTTTTTGTGACGATAGCATTGTTATTTTAGTTCTCTAACGAGATCATAGTAATTCTAATACCTTGCCTCGTAACTAGCCACACTAGCCTTTTTACCCGAGTGGTATAAAAGATTGAGTTAAGAATTCACATATCAGACCAGAAGGACCACAAGCTGCAGCTGAGGTCGATGATAGTCATGAACCCAAAACCCAAAATGAGGTTGAAGAAGACAAAAGAACCTCTAACAATCCAATGCTACAGTTGAGTAGCTGTTCTAAGTACTCTATCTAAGAAGGTGAATTTAAGTAGGACCATCAGGTTATTCTCTTCAAATCATCGTTGCCTACACTGATTTCATCACCACTCTGGGATCATCGACACAGCTGATTAGCCGTCCTCAGGAGACCACTCTTCCAGAACAAGTGCAAGTAAACAGACAACTAAGAAGAAGGACATTGTGACCTCTGGTGGACAATCAGAGACTTACACCTGAGAACGAAGGAGAAGGCCATCCGAAATTAGAAGGCCCAATCGAACCCTCCTCACCAGGCGGAACCCTGCCCACGAAGGCCTGGGCCCAACACAGATAGCAGACGAAGACCTTCAACATGTAAATACATGCATTACTTCTACCCATAAGAGGGGCAGGTCAGGCAAGGTATTAGGGTTGCTTCTCTATCTCTCTCACTTTCTCTCTCTCTTTAACTCTCCATTACATTTACATTTACATTTAAGTCATTTAGCAGACGCTCTTATCCAGAGCGACTTACAAATTCACCTTATGATATCCAGTGGAACAACCACTTTACAATAGTGCATCTAAATCTTTAGGGGGGGGGTTAGAAGGATTACTTTATCCTATCCTAGGTATACAAGTGTCATATTGTGTTAGTCCGCTAGGGACTTGTTGTCGTCGTATTAAGTATACAATCAATAACCTATACCGTGTGTGTGTGTGTATCCTATGTTATCAGTTAGTTTGTTAGTAAATAAATAATCAAATCAATTTGTGTGGTAAGGAATGATTAGTTTGACTCAGGTTTGTGCAGATTCACAAAGTCTGCTACGTTCAGAATGAGACTGATATGAGGAAATTATTCATTAGTGACTTTTATGATATCTATTAATTTGGGAGATGGTAACTCGTTAAACAACTTTTCACTTTGACATGTTGTGGCTTTCGAGTGCCTTGTTTGCTATTCATACACATATTTCATTAGGGATTATATATATATAAATATATGCATAGCAATCAAAGAAAAATATTTCTAAAATATATCAAATGAATACTATGCAACCATTGAAACAACTGCATTAGCTCGGATTTACAATATAAGATAATAGAAATATAAAGACTGGTATTTCACTTACCAGTCTAAGGTAGCGTCCTCTCCTTTAGCTGTTGTCTATGACACTTTCCCGGTAGATTTCTGCTAAAATATTGTCCAAAATCTGTATACCTGGACTGTATACCAGTATTAGTAGCCATATTGTAAGTTCAAAATTTGCAAAACACTTCGTTTTCATAACTCACAGATATCCGTAACGCGCTTCGACATGCTCTTGAATAAATGTCCAAATGCCACTCGACTCATACGTGCGAGGTTAGCTGAAAGATTTTTCTTCACACAGAGGGTTTCAATCTACTCTCGTAAAGCACAGCTCATTGGCAATCTAGCTAGCTACATTTCAAAAGGATAGGTGGTCATTTGACAAAGATAGTCAATCAAGTGAACACCGCCCGTGTCATCGGTGCGCAATGATGTTGTGCCTTCCTGGCTAAAATTGCCTTTCAAGTGGATATACTGAATGCAGAATGAGATAGCAAAGGCTGGTTACTTTTTAGAGTGTCTGAGGAATAAATACGAACATAATCTGATTGGTTGAAACATTTGTGTTTGATTTTCACAGATTTCTTTCTTTGCAAGTTGAACGAGTGGAAATACAAAATCGATCGTGCATACTATATGGACCTTTTTAGGATATGAAAAACAAAACTACACTACATTTTATCTCTGGGACCCTTAGGATGACAAATCAGAGCAAGATTTCAGAATGTAAGTCATTGTCACAATTGTCTTCGTCTTCTGACGATAATGCGAAATCGTCATCAGAAAATGTGGACCAATACGCAGCAGGTACGTGAATGCTCATCTTGATTTTTAATTAATCTCAACAATGAACATACAAAACACAAAAAAACGAACACTCGACAAATAAACAGTCTGGTAAGGCACAAGGCTATACACAGAATAATCACCCATAAATCACACATACAAACACACCTAATATATGGGACTCTCAATCAAAGGCAGATAGACAACACCTGCCTTCAACTGAGAGTCCCAACCCCAATCAACCAAACATAGAAACACACAACCTAGACTAACCATAGAATTAACTAAACATAAACCAAAACCCGGAAATACTAAATCAAACACCCTTTACACAAACACACCACCCCGAACCACATAAAACAAATACCCCCCTGCCACGCCCTGACCAAACTACAAAACAATTAACCTTATATACTGGCCAGGACGTGACAGTACCCCCCCTTAAAGGTGCTACCCCAGAAGCACCTTAACAAAAAAATAACCCCAAGCAACACCAACAAAAAGTCCCCTTTTCTAAAGGGAGGGAAGGGAGGGTGGCTGCCGATCAACGACGGCACTGTGCTACACCCCCTCCCCAACCCACCTATTTCTGGAGGTGGCTCTGGTTCCGGCCGTTCCAGGCTGTCGGGCCACTCTGGCATCGCCGAGGGGCAGTCGGACCAGTCTGGCATCGCCGGGGGGAGCTCGGGGCAGTCTGGCAATTCGGGAGAGTCTGGGCAGTCCTGGCAATTCGGGACAGTCTGGGCAGTCTGGCAATTCGGGACAGTCTGGGCAGTCTGGCAATTCGGGACAGTCTGGGCAGTCTGGCCACTCCGGGACACTCCGGCAGTTCAGGGCAGTCTGGCCACTCCGGCAGTTCAGGGCAGTCTGGCCACTCCGGCAGTTCAGGGCAGTCTGGCCACTCCGGCAGTTCAGGGCAGTCTGGCCACTCCGGCAGTTCAGGGCAGTCTGGCCACTCCGGCAGTTCAGGGCAGTCTGGCCACTCCGGCAGTTCAGGGCAGTCTGGCCACTCCGGCAGTTCAGGGCAGTCTGACCACTCCGGCAGTTCAGCGCAGTCTGGCCACTCCGGCAGTTCAGCGCAGTCTGGCCACTCCGGCAGTTCAGCGCAGTCTGGCCACTCCGGCAGTTCAGCGCAGTCTGGCCACTCCCGGCAGTTCAGCGCAGTCTGGCCACTCCGGCAGTTCAGCGCAGTCTGGCCACACCGGCAGTTCAGCGCAGTCTGGCCACTCCGGCAGTTCAGCGCAGTCTGACCTCTCTGGCGACTGTTGACTGGCGGGCAGCTCTGACGACTGTTGACTGGCGGGCAGCTCTGACGATGACTGTTGACTGGCGGGCAGCTCTGACGATGACTGTTGACTGGCGGGCAGCTCTGACGATGACTGTTGACTGGCGGGCAGCTCTGACGATGACTGTTGACTGGCGAGGCTGGGTTGACGCACTTGTAGCCTGGTGCGTGGTGCTGGTACTGGGCTTACCAGATTATGTACACGCACCTCCAGGCTAGTGCGGGGAGCGGGAACAGGACGAGTCGGACTGGGTTGACGCACTTCCGGTCCTCACGAGAGACAGGAGCTGGAAACCCAGGGCTATGGAGGCGCACAGCCGGTCTAGATCTTACCTCCTGCACAACCCGCCTTGGCTGGATGGAACTAGTAGCCCTGTACGAGCGGGGTGCTCGTACAGGGCAGACTGGGCTGTGCAGGGGCCTGATGGTAGCCGTGCGTAGAGCGGGAGTTGGGTAGCCTGGTCTCGGAGGCGTATCGGCGACCAGATGCTGCGCAGGCATCCTCCACCAGGCGGATGCCCGTAGCACGGCACCTGCGAGGGGCTGGAATAACCACCGGACTGGCGTGCGTATGGGTGAGATAGTCGCTCCTCAGCTGAAACATAGCGCTCTCCACCCCATACGCCCTCCATATAACCACAGTAGCTGGCTTCCGGTTCTTCACGCCTAGCCAAACTACCCGTGTGCCCCCCAAAATTTTCTTGGGGGTGCCTCTCGTGCTTCTCCTTCAGCGCGTACTTGGCCTCGTACCACCGCCTCTCTGCCTTGGCTGCCTCAATTTCCCCTGCGGGCGTCGATAATCCCCAGCCTGATGCCAGGGTCCGGCCCCGTCCAGAACTTCCTCCCAAGTCCACTTCTCCCGCCAGTCCAACTCGAACTCCGTCTGCTCCTTCCTCTGCTGCTTGGTCCTTTGGTGGTGGGTGATTCTGTCACAATTGTCTTCGTCTTCAGACGATAATGCGAAATCGTCATCAGAAAATGTGGACCAATACGCAGCAGTACGTGAATGCTCATCTTGATTTTTAATTAATCTCAACAATGAACATACAAAACACAAAAAACGAACACTCGACAAATAAACAGTCTGGTAAGGCACAAGGCTATACACAGAACAATCACCCACAAATCACACATACAAACACACCCTAATATATGGGACTCTCAATCAAAGGCAGATAGACAACACCTGCCTTCAACTGAGAGTCCCAACCCCAATCAACCAAACATAGAAACACACAACCTAGACTAACCATAGAATTAACTAAACATAAACCAAAACCCGGAAATACTAAATCAAACACCCTTTACACAAACACACCACCTCGAACCACATAAAACAAATACCCCCTGCCACGCCCTGACCAAACTACAAAACAATTAACCTTATATACTGGCCAGGACGTGACA
>NW_025550400.1:0-4531 GCF_905237065.1 Salmo salar | reverse complement strand
TGGAAGCTAAAATCAGCGGACCACCCAACATAATCTGACATCCCGCCATCATCACCACCCTTGACGAATGCTGTTGTCTGAATAATCTAGCAATTTGTTAAAATAAATCTGGGGAAAATTAGGGATATGACCTGCGGCGCTCTCATACGGTTGGCTAGTTAGACGGATGCCATATATTATTAAGTCAACCAGCTCACTAGGTTGCCTTCATTGGATATAGTTAGGCTTGTTATTGGTGTTTGTACATGATTTTGTTACATACAGGGATGGAAGATAAAAAGCCATATCCTAAATTCATTTCAGATATCAAAATATTCAATTATGTCAAAGTCATTTATGTATTGTGAAGCATAAACATTACTCGGGCTATAGGCACGGTTCCCATCTGGATGATTGAATCATTCTGTTTTTCACTGGGCCACCATGACAAAAGACTACTTGTCATTTAGGAATTGATGTCCGGGACCCACAGCTGATCGCTACCGGTTATCGCGTTGAATTGAAAATCTCGAGAGATAGGATAACCACGGCTCAAGCAAACCCCGGAAATACGCCTTCCCAAAATTAGTAGGTTTGCTATTCGCGTTTCTTTGACGGAGTGTATAAAATGGCGCACACAATTATTCAATCTCGCGAATTGAAACTAGACATAGAATGGCCTTGCTGAAGGCTTCATTTACGTTCAACCTTACCGTCGTTGTTGGCACCTTTCCAGCAAGTCCAGTTCGTCAATTTCACCACCTTCTAGAGCTGCCCCAAGTCAGCTGCGCTGCCGAGTGCTGATGGTGGTGCTAAAAAATCATTTCTCGGTTTACCTTACTCACTACCAGTTTCAAACTCCACTCTGAAAGCAACATTACCACCTTTAATGTGCCACAAAGCCTGTCTGTGTACTGTAGATATATTGCATCATCAACAAGTTTAATAGAAAAACATATACATATGTGTTGACTACTTCGGTTTTTAGCATCCTCAATAGCAGCTTTCAAAGTCCTGACTCCTGCCAAGCAAGTTTATTGACTGTTGAGTTATTGCAAATAGATTATTAATATTCTCCATTAAAACAACATTTGACAAAATTAGAGCTGAAGAAGCCCTTTGCATTCGCTGCATAATCATGTGTGGGGTTAGTCAGGAACGTTGCAAATTTGGTCAGAGTGAGTTTGAACAAATGCACCCTGCTCGCTAACAGCAAAATGTAATCCTCATCCGCGAAAAATGAAGCGGGGTCTTGCTTTGTCTACGGCTACTTTGTGCATTTTGGCTCATCTTCTCCTAACCTGGGATCTCAAGGTCAGCATTCATTTTCACATATGCCTGTTGGTTGCGAATATGATACATCGTTCTCTACTGACTAGCGGACTGACTGGGGGGGGATTAAATACAATTGTGCCAGTGAGCTATCGTATTTATTCCTCATTTCTCCCGCCCACACACAGTGTTTTGCTGCAAAGTTTGTTCTAACTTGTTTTGCTGCCATAACTATGTTTATACAGCTAGTCTGTATGTATATCTGTAAGAAACATTGTGTATTGTAAAATTGAAAACATTAGTCAGTTATCATTATCATGTTTTTTATGTTTATCATTAGTTTTCGGTGATTTCATTGTTTATTGTAAATCCCCTATTTATATTGAGATAGCGTGTTCATTGTTGATCATTGTTTTATATTGAGAAAAAGTATTTGATCCCCTGCTGATTTTGTATGTTTTGCCCTTGTTCGAAAATAGTCAGTCTGTATTTTAATAGTAGGTTGTTTTAACATTAACAAATACAACCCACCCGCATGTCCAAAATTGTATAAATTATTTGCATTTTATTAAATAATATTTACCCCTCTTCAAAAATACTTATATACTTGGTGGCAAAATACATATTGTTAATCACGAGGTCACGTTTCTTGTGGTGTTACCAGGTTTGCACATTCTCAGGAGGAATTTTGTCCTCCTCTTTGATATCTTCTCCAAGTCATTAAGGTTTCGAGGGATGGCCGGCAGCTCGAACCTTCGGCTCCCTCCACAGATTTTCTATGGGATTAAGGTCTGGAGAGACTGGCTAGGCCCCTTCAGGACATGTGTGCTTCTTCTTCATACTCATGTATTTGCCTTGGCAGGTGTGTTTGGGTCAGTGTCATGCACAGGAACACCCATCCGCGGCCCATTTTCCAATGCCTGGCTGAGGAAAGGAGGTTTCTCACCCAAAGATTTGACAGTCACATGGGCCCGTCCGCGTCCCTTCCGTCACGATGAGTTGTACTGTCCCTTAGCAGAAAAATTTAAGCATAATGTTTCCACCTCCATGTTTGTTGGTGGATGGTGTTCTTGGGGTCATGAAGCAACATCTTCACTCCTCCAAACACGGCGAGTTGAGTTACGATGCCAAGAAGCTCATTTTGGTCTCATCTGCCACAACACTTTCACTGATTGTCTCTGAATCATTGAATTTATAACTTCAAACTGGCATAATATATGTGCTTTCTTGAGCAGAGGACTTGTGCAATAGGCTGTAGGATTTCCGGTCCTTCACGAGGCGTAGTGTGTACAATTGTTTTCTTAATTTTATGGTCCCAGCTCCTTATCGTAACAAATCCTCCCGTGTGGATTTCTGGGCTGATTCTCACCGTTTCTCGCCTGATCATTCAACTCCCGGTGAATCTCCCTAGCGAGGAATTCTTTTGTATTTCTTCCATTTTGCGAATAATACGCGCAACTGTTGTCACCTTCTCATAAGCTGCTTGGTGATGGTCTTGTAACCCATTCAGCCTGTGTGCTCCTAATCTCAGCTGTTACCTGTATAAAAAACACCTGGGAGCCAGAAATCTTTCTGATTGAGAGGGGTCAAATACTTATTCCTCATTAAATTACAAATCAATTTATAACATTTTTGACATGCCGTTTTTTTCTGGTTAACTTTGTTTGTTATTCTGTCTCACTGTTCAAAATAAACTACCAAATTAAATTTATAACTAACAATTTCTATTTTGTCGAGTGGGCAAGCAATACACAAAATCGGCAAAGATCATATTCCCTCCTGTATGTCATATTTATTCATTGTGTGTTAACACTGTCTATTGAAAATACTAATACCTGTTCATGTGTTAATGGTTTGTAACACAAATTTGGGGCAGACATTTTGTTCATTCAGGGTGCTGCTTGTTGAAACTCTGTCAGAATACCATGCACATCTCTTTCAGCTGTGCGAGTTAAGGGTGTTTCCGCCATGATTTCCTGCATTTGTATATGTTGATGCTCCTCTTTTCAGGTTTCATCATCATCTTAAATAAATACAGACTATTTGTTACCTATCTCTGATTCAACTTCTTTCCAACAAACTAGCAGTCAGTGCTGGTCCTTTAATATACGCCCTTCGGTCAGCCTGGTCTGCTTATGTTAACACCCAAGGAAGCCAGTCAGAACTTATCCTATATTAACAATTAAATAACATCTCAATTTCGTCCTATGATACGAACCCAAACCAACCATCTGTGGTCAGGGCAAAGGTAAATGCACTCCACAAATAACATAGAATCTCTGCTGATGGCTGGTGATGGTTGAGGATAACATATTTAATACGCCACTGTACTAAACAGGCCACTGCACTTTTACAGCCTCCCAAAACTTGAGATAATCCCAGTTGATCCCACGATATGTGGTTTGTGAAGACTCATGGCAGCAAACCCGAGCTGTTGTTGTTTCAGGCACTAGCAGTGAGCATGGCGGCGATATTACTATTTCCTCATATTCAATACATACGAGCATCAAATTAAATCAAATCTTATTTTGTCTATCCGCGAGACCACAACGATTGTAAACGTTACGGTGAAATGTTACTTATACAGCTTTTAACCAGCAATGCAGTTTTAAAAAATTGTAGTTACAAATAAAATAACAAATAATTAAAATAACACATAAGAGATAACAGTAGCAGCTCTGCTGCAGGGTACGTTACCGAGTCATGTTTGTGGGGCAAAGGTCGAGTCAGAGGTAATTGTGATAATATGTATTGTAGGTAGAGTTAAGTGACTATGCAAGACAATAAGCAGAGAGGTAACCCCAGTGTAAAGAGGTGTGGTGGTTGCATTACCGTCCGGTAACTTCATTTGATTAGCAGTTCAGGAGTCATGTGAGTTTGTGCTGTGAAGCTGATAAGAGAAGCCTTTGCACCTGGGTGCTGCAGGCACCACTTACATTTGTGAAAATCTGTACTAGCGTGTTGAGTCTTTACCTCATCTCAATCTCTTGGGGTTCTGGGCAGAAAACACCGCCCCAGTGATGTACTGGGCCACCTGCTCCTCTGTGGTGCTGCCTGCAGTGGGGGGCCGACTGTTGCCATACCATGCAGTGACAGTCAGGATGTTCTCGATGGTGCAGCTGTCAATGAGAACAACTTTTCCTTTGGAAATCTTTTCGGTCTCTGAAATAGGCTTTGTTATGTTACTTCTTCACGACTGTCTTGGTGTGTTTGGACCATGATAGTTTGTTGTTGATGTGGACACCAGAGCCTGACTCAACCTTCTTACCCCTATTATTAA
>NW_025550399.1:0-11064 GCF_905237065.1 Salmo salar | reverse complement strand
GCTGCTACTACTACTACCACCACTTCACTGTGCTGCTGCTACCACCGCACGTGTTGCTGGGTTACTACCGCGCGGCTGTTACTACCACTCGCGGCTGCTACCACTTACTTCACTACCACTTGCGGCGGTTGTTACTCACTACTACCACCGCGGTGTACTCACTACTACCTGTGCGGTGCATACTACTCACTACCACCGCAAGGTTGCCTACTACTACTACCATTACTACTAATGCGGCTGCTATTACCACCACCGCCGCGGTGCTGCTCTACCACCGCGCTTGCCACTACCACTACCACCACGTTGCCACCTACCACCACCACCGCGGCCGCTGCGGTTACTATCACCACCACCGCTAGGCTACCACTACTAGTGCCGCTACTCACTACTACCACCACTCCGTGTTGTTACCACCACTCACCACCGCGGCTGCCACCTACCACTACTACCACCGCGGTTGCTACTACCACTAGCCTACCACCTGCAAGGCTGCTACCACTACCATCACTACCACCGCGGCTGCCACTACCACCACCACCACCGCGGGTTGCTGCTACCTACCGCGGCGTTGCTGCTACCACTGTGCGTTGCTACTACCACCGATTATGCATACCACTACCACTACTAGGGTTGTGCTGCTACTCACTTACTACCACTCGCGGTTGGTACCACTACCACTGCGTGCGGTGCTACTTACCAGCTCACTCCACCCGTTCTGCACTACCACTACCACTACCATCCGCGGCCGCTACCACCAGCAATTACCACCGTTACACACCTGCTACTACCAACCTGCGCGGTTTGTGCTGCTCCACTACCACCACGGCTACTACCACCACCACTTCCCTGCTACCACTTACTACTCACCTCGCGTGTGCTACTACTATCGTGTTGCCACTACTTCACTACTACACCGCGGCTTGCTACCTCCACTACCACTACCTTCTCACTTACCGGCATACTACCACTAGCAATACGCACCCCGTGCTGCTACTGCTACCACCACGTGCGGTTGCTGCTGCTACTACCACCACCACTTGCGTGGTTGCTACTACTACTCACCACCACTCGTGCTGCTAATACCACCACCACTACCACCGCGGTTGCCACCACCACCACCACCGCGGTTGCTACCACCACTTCACCGCGTCTTACCACTACCACCACCGCCGCGACTACCACCACTACCACCGCGGTTTCTACCACTACCACTACCACCCGCGTATGCCACCACTCACCACTACCACCGCGGCTGCTACCACTCACCACCACCACCGCAGGCTGCCACGCCACTTCACTGCACTCGCGGGTTGTGCTAGCTACACACCGCGTGTACCACCGTGCCAGGTTACAACCCGCGGTGCTACTACTACTCACCACCAGTCGCCACTTACTACTATCACCGGTGTAAACCACCCACCGCGGCGGTTGCTTCACACTCACCTCACCACTCGCGGTTGCTACCACCACCACCACCACTACCACCGCTCTCCACCACTACACCACCACCGCGGCTGTTACTGCTACCACCCGCAGTGGGTTACACCACTACCACGAGATGGTTACACTCACCACTACTAATGCGGTGCGGTTGCCACTACCACTACCAATCGCGGTTGCGGCTACTACCACCACCACCATCACTCATCACCGCGGTGCCACCACCAGCGCCACCACCGAGTATACTTGCTACCCTACCACCACCGCGTGTGCTACTCACCACCACCACCCGGCCGACTCACTACCACCACCACCGGCATACACTACTACTACTACTACTACCTCGCGTGGCTGTTACCACTACTACTACCTCTTTACCACCACCGTTTGCTACTACCACTACCACCGCGGTTTTTACCACCGACTTATCAGTGCTGGCATTACCACCACCACTACCACCGTGCGGTTGCTACTACCACTACCACCGGTTTGCTACCACCACTACCACTACCGCAAGGCGGCCAAGTTACCACTACCACCACTACCACCGCGGGTGTGCCACTACTGCGACCGTGGGCCGTTGCCACCATACCGGTATCTACCACCACCGCGCTACCACCACTACCACTACTCACTTGCGGCTGCTGCTACTACCACTACCCACCGGGTATGTACCACTACCACCGCTGGCTGCTACTACTCACTACCACCTGCGCTGCTACCATCACCACTACCTCCACCGCGAATTTGCTGCCACCACTAGCGGCACCACCACCGCGCTTGCTACTGCTACCACGACCGCGCCGCTGCTGCTACTACTTCACCACTAACGTACTGCTACTACTCACCTACTACCACTCCGCGGCTGCTATACTACTACTACTTTACCACCCGCGGCTAAGCACTACTACCACTAATTTGCGTGCTACCACTACCACAGTGCCGCTACACTACACTACCACCCCGCGGTTGCCACCACCACCATCCCACCGTACAGACCACTACCACCACCACCGCGGCTCCACCACCACCACCACCCCGGGCCTACCCCACATCACCACCGCAGGCTGCTACCACTTACTACTACCACTTGCGGCGTTATTGCGCTACCACCGCGTTTGCCGCTACCACTGCAGCTTGCTACTACCACCGTACGAGCTACCACCACCACTACCACCAATTGTGGCTGCTGCTACCACCACCTCACCACCGCGACTACACCACTACCGCCCGGTTGTTGCTACTCACCACTACCACCTGCAGGCTTGCTACTTCACCACTAGCCACTACCACCACTGTTTGACTACTTAGTACCACCACCGCGGCTGCTACCTACTACAACCGCAAGGTTGCCGTTGTTGCCACTACTACTACTCCCCGCGGCCGCTGCACCACCACCACCACTCACGCGAATTGCATACACCACTCACCACCACCGCGGTTGCTACTACCACTACCACCACCACCACCACCGCTCTACTCACCAGTACTACCTAACCGCTGCGTTTCCACTGCGTACCACCACCGCGGGTTTAAGCCGGGTTGCCACTTCACCACCACCACCGCGCTGCCACTATCACTACCACTACTCGCCTCCGCTTGCTACTCTACCACCACCACTGACACCGCATGCGTACCACTCACCACCACTACCACCGCGCGCTGCCACTTCACCATCACCAATTTCTCGGCGGTTACCACCACTAGTGCCGCCACCACACTCACCACCACTCAGGCTGCTACTACCACTACCACAATTGCGTGCGGCCACTACCACTACTACTACGGTTGTCTACTACTCTGAGTTCTACTACTGCTGCTTACTACCACTACCACGGTTTTGCTACCACTTCACCCCTGCCGCTACCACTACCACTACACCAAGCGGCTGTTGCCAACCACTACCACCCGACTGTACCACTTCCACCACTCGCACTACATATACCACCACCGTACACCACCGCCACCACCATCCTGCGGTTGCTGTACCACTACCACTAACCGTGGGCTGCCGCTATGTCCACTTTCACTTCCAAAATAAGCTGCAGATACCACACTACTTCCCGTGTGCCACTACTCAACTTCCCACTACCACCTGGGCTGGCTACTCACTACGGTTGCCACTACCACCGTGGTTGTACACCATACTACACTTCCAGCGGTCGGTTGCTAACCACTGACTACTCACTTCCCGGCTAGCCACATCACCACCGGTACCAGTACCACTTGGTTACCACTGCTGCACCACCACCGCGGTTGCTACTACTACTCACTACCACCTTCGCTGTTGCTACTCACTTCACCTCCTCCGCGGTTGCAGCCACCACTCACCGGCGCAAGCCACCACTACCACCACCGCGGCTGCCACCATCACCACCACCACCACCACCACCAATCACCACTTAGGTACCACCACCTGAATCACATACCACCCGCAGTTGTTGCTACAGATTACTACCACTCGTCTGCTACTAATACCACTACCACACCGTGCTGCTACCACCACTACCACCTCGCGGTTGCTACCACTACCACTACTACCACTACTCGCGGTGGTCACCACTTCAGATACCGCCTCGCGTGGCTACTTGCTACTGCCACTACTCAACGGTGCGGTTGTTGCTGCTACCACTACCACCACCTTCTGCGGCTGTTACTTCTACCACTTACTACCACCGCGGTTGCTACTACTCACCACTACTACTACCACTCGCGGCTGTTACTTTACCACTACCACTGCGCGGCTGCATCACTACCAGTGGCTGCCATCACTACTACCACTGCGGTTACCCATCACCACCTTGTGGCTGCTACCATTACTACCACCTAATTTAGCTGCCGTTAACTACTACCACTACCATCCGCGGGGCTAGCATCTTTACCACAGTGTAACTCGTGTGTTACTACTACTACGCGTATGCTACCTACTACTACCTGCGGTTACATTACGTACTACGCATTTTACTACAGCTCTACTTTACCACTACCACCGGTTGCTGGACACTACCACCACTCGTGCTGCCACTACCACTACCACCACCACTACCCCGTGCTGCCACCACTACACCACCACCGTGTACACACAACTATCACTCGGTTGCTGCCGCAGCAACTTACCACTACCACCGTGGCTACTACTCACTCACTACCACTACCGCGGCTGCTACCACTACCACCACCACCGCTGCCGCCACCACTACCACCGCAGCGCACCACTCGTGGGTACCACCACCTCACCGTGCTTGCCACCACCGCCACCACCACCACCACCACCGACTACCACTACCACTTCACTTCACCACCCGGTACTTGCTACTCACCACCACCACCACCGCGGCTTGCCACTCACCACCACCACCACCGGCTGCCACCACCACCACCACCACCTGCGGTAAAGCTACTTACTCACTACCACCACCGTCTACACTACAACTACTACCACCGCTGCTGCCACTACCACTACACGCTGCTGCTACCACCACCACCCTGCGCCACTCACTACCACCCGCCGCTAGTGCTAACACCACCACTGCCAGTGACGCCGCTAGCACCACCGCCGCCAGCGACGCTGCTACCACTACCACTACTACTCACTACCACTTCTACGACCATGCTGCTGTTGCCACCATCGCTGCTACCACTGCTAGTAGTTGCTACTTCACCGCTTATGTGAAAACCAGTGCTGCTGCTACCGCTCGTATGCTGTTGCCACCGCTATGTTGTAAACTAGTGCTGCTGCTACTCTGCTGCTACTACTACCACCGTGCCTCTACACTGCTGCTGCTGCCGCCACTACCACCCCGTTGGTGCTACCACCAACGTGGGTTTGCTACTACTCACTACTACATTGTGCTTTGCCACTACACACCACTACTACCACCGCGGCTGCTACTACTACCACGCTTGCTGCTAATGCTGCTAGTGCTGCTACCACCGCTTAGTGCTGAAAACCAGTGCTGCTGCTACATGTTCTGCGGTTGCTGTGTTTGCCGACTGCTGCTGCCACGCATGTGTAAACATGTAGCCACTGCTGCTGCACACTACTACTACTACACGCTGACTACCGCTGCCATCAAGTGCTGCTACCACCGCTAGTGCTGAAAACCAGCGCTGCTGCCACTGCGTCGGTGGCTGTTAGCTACCGCTTAGTGTTGTAAATGCACATAAGTTACTGCTGTTGTTACATACTACCACTGGGTAAGCTGTACACGTGCTGGGTGTGTACTACCACCAGCTCGTGGTTAAGCATACTACCATTGACGGTTGCTACCACCACCGCCGTGTTGCCACTACCACTACCACCACCGATGCAGCCACACCACTACCACCACCGTGCTGCCACTCACCACCACTCACGATTCTTGCTGCTACTGTAGCGCTGCTACCACCACTGCGTGAAAACTAGTGCTTTGATAAGCTACCGTCGTGCTGGTGCTGCTGCTACTGCTGTTGCCACCGCTTAGTGCTGTAAACCAGTGTTGCTACATTGCTGATGCTACTACTACCACCGGTGCTGTGCTACCCTGGCTGCCAAGCACATACCGCCAGGCTCGTAGCTCTACTACTACCACCGCAGACTGCCACTACTACTACCACCACTACTACCACTACCACCGGCTGCACACCAACCACTACTACACCGCGCTGCTACCACCACTACTACTACTACCATCACTACCACTATCACACTACCACCTCTGCGCTACCACATCGTCGCTGCTACCACCGCGGTTGCTGCTACTGACCACCGTGCATGCTGCTACTATCTCCTCCCATCGCTCGAAATTGCTGCTTACTAGTGCCACTGCTACTTCACTAGTGCTATTGCTGCTACCACTGATAAGTGTGCCAGTGCCACTAACACTGCTATTGCTGCTACTACTACTGCTGCTAGTGCTATGTGCCAGCGTGTCGGCCACCAGTGTCCTCAGCTACCAGTGCTGCCCACTAGTGCTGGCAGTGCCGCATCACTAGTGCTGGCCAGGTGCTGCCGCCACTATGCTAGGCCAGTGTTGTCGCGACTTAGTGCCGCCAGTGCTGCTACTGGTGCTGCTAGTGCTGCGTTTACTGCCGCCAGTGCTGCCAGCCACCACTGCTGCTACTACCACTGCTGCTAAACCACCACCGCTAGTGCTGCTACTACCACTGCTAGTGCTGCTACTACTCACTGCTAGTGCTACTTGTTGCACACACTACCGGGCTACTAGTGCTGTTACCACCGCAAATAGTGTTGCTACCACTGCCACTAGTGTTGCTATCATTGCTACTTGTGTTGCTAGTGTTGCTAGTGCTGCTTACTTAGTGCTGCTAGTGCTGCCACTAGTGCCGCTACCACTATGTGTTACACACTAGTGCTGCCACCACTAGTGTTTGCTACCACTAGTGCTACCACCACCAGTGCTACCACCACCGAAGTGCCGCTGCTTCGTCGCCACCACTACCACCACTACCACCACTGCCACTCACACACCAGTGCATTGCTGCTGCTACCACCACCAGGTGCTGCTTCACCACCACTAGTGCTGCTACTTTACTACCACTACTACTTTACTACCACTAGTGCTGCTACCACCACCAGTGCTGCTACCACTTTATCACTACCACTACTACCACCATTGAAACTGCTGCTACTAGTGCCGCTGCTGCCACCACCACCGCTACCACAGAGCTACCACCATGAGCCGTTGCTACCACTAGGTGCGTTGTTTCGCATACTACTATGTTGCTAAGCTATTAGTGCTGCTGCTACTAGTGCTGAAATTGCTGCATACTATGCTGCTACTACTTAGGTGCTGCTACTCACTGCTGCTACTGCTGCCACTACTATCGCACTACTGTGTCATACACTACTGCTGTCAGTTGGCTGTTGCTGCCGCTGTGCTCCATTACCCCATCGTTCACATCTACAATTGCCCGCTAGCGTGTCACATTGTTCCCATCGTCATTGTTGCTGTCATCACTACCGCTTAGTGCTGAAAAACTAGTGCTGCTGTTACTTGACCCAGTCATGGTTGCTATCATTACTACCACTGCTACTACCGTGCTGCTACCACTGTGTGCTGCTACTACTCACTGGTGCGTGTACTACCACTCGATACACACTTGCTACCACTACTACCGCTAATTGTTGGCTTGCTGCTTACCACCACTACCAGGTGGCTGCCACCACCCCGTTACCACTACCTACCACCACCGGGCGTTGCTCACCACCACTCCACCATGGGCTGCCACCACTTACCGCCACCACCACCGACCGCAGGCTGCCACCACCACTCACCACCACTCCGCGGTACCTACCACCACCGTAAGGTACTCCACACCACCACTGCGGCTGGGGTTACTACTACTTCTACTACCACGACCGCAGGTTGCCGCTACCACTACCACCGCCGGCTGCCTACCACCACCACCACTCAGCGCTGCTACCACCACTCACCACGTGCCTGCCACCACCACCACCACGACCACCGTGCTTCACACACTCACCACCACCACTCCTCGTGCTGCTACTACCAGCCACCACCACCGCGGCTAAGTTACTCACCACTACCACCGCGGATGCTACCACCACCACCACCGTGCTTGCTACTCACCACCACTACCACCGTCGCTACCACTACCACCACCACCACACCGCGGCTGCCACCACCACCACTCACTACCACCGTGCCGCCACCACTTCACCACTTCACTACTACCACCGGCCGCCACTACCACCACCACCACCACCGTGCATGCTACCACTTCACCACCACCACCGTGGCCGCCACCACCACCACTCACCACCGCGCTCGTCACCACCACCACCACCGTCGCTGCCGCCACCACCACCACCACCGCCGGGGTCGCCAGTGCCATTACCACCACTGCCAGTGACGCTGCCAGCACCAACGGCTGCTAGTGACGCTTGCCGCTACCACCACCACCACTACCACTACCACCACTCTATGTTGCTGCTGCCACTACGCATGTTGCCACACTTGCTAGGTGTTGCTACTACATCGCTTAGTGTTGAAAACTACATGTTGCTGCTAAGCATTGCTCTCTGTGGGTTGTTGCTACCGCTTAGTGCTGTAAACCAGTGCTGCTGCTACATTGCTGCTTGCTTATTTACTACTACCTCGGGTGGTTGCTACTACCACTCGTTGCTGCTAAGCTTATACACATCCGTGCTGCTGCTCACTTCTACTTGTGCTACATTACTCACTACTCCGTGTGCTACTACTACTACTACCACCTGTGTTGCTACTACCACCACCACTGTATACATCACGGCTCACGCTTGTGTTGCTACTGCTAGTGCTGCTACTAATCGCTTAGTGCTGAAAATCTAGTGCTGTTGCTACATTTGTTCGTGTTGTTGTGCTTTACTGCTGTTGCCACCGTTAGTGTTGTAAACCAGTGTGCTGCTACTGCTGCTGCTACTTCATCACTTATCACATCGGCCAAGGCTGCTACTGCTTGTGCTGCTATTCACCGCTTAGTCGCTGAAAAACTAGTGCTGCTTGCTACATTGTTCGTATGCTGTTGCTACCCGCTTAGCGTTGTAAACCAGCGCTGCTGCTACATTGCTGCTGCTACTACTACTACATCCCTGCGGTTGCTGCTACCATGGCAGGGCTGCTGCTGCTGCTGCTACTACCACTGCGTGCGTGCTGCTACCCACCACCGCGGTTGCCGCTACTTCACTACCACCGCGGCTGCTTTCGCCACCACTACCACCGCCGCTGCCACCATCACTCACCACCACCGCACGGCTACCACCTCACCATTCACCCACCACCATCGCTTTCGCTGGCTACTGTTTGGTGGCTGCTCCACCGCATTTAGCGCTTTTGTAAACTTAGTGCTGCTGCTACTGCTGCTGCTTACTACTTACTACTACGCTGCTGCTACTGCTAGTGCTGCTACTACCGCTAGTGCTGAAAACTAGTGCTGCTGCTACTGTTCTCTGTATGTTGCTACCGCTTAGTGCCAACCAGTGTATGCTACATTGCTACAGCAGCACATTACTACCTGCGGTTGCTGTTATTATCTGTAAGGTTGCTGTTACTACTTAATACTGCGGTTGCCGCTACTACCAATTCCAGGTTGCCGCTATCACTTACCACCGTGGCTGCCACTCACCACTACCACTGCGGTTAAGTTCACTACCACTATCACTGCTGCTACTCGGGTTAGTGCTTTTACCACCGCTAGTGTTGAAAACTGAGGTTGCTGTTACTGTTCGCGTTTGCTGCTGCTGCTACTGTTTCGGTTGCCACCGCTTAGTGCTGTAAAACTAGTGCTGTTGCTACTGTTGCTGCCACAACTACTTACTGCGGGTTATATTTGCACTCGCGGATGTCATATCGTTACCACATCAGGTTGTTACAACATTACTACTCGTAATAGTTACCACTACTTTTATTTACCACCATTTACTACCCGGTTGCCACTCACTCACTACCACCGTTGCTACACTACCACTTCACTACCACCGTACATTACTTCTTCATCAGGCATATACTCGTGTTGTTGCTACGACTGCTGTTGCTAAAACACATCAGGTGTGCTACATTACCACTCGTAATATAAAGTTGCTACTACTCCCGCATCGCTGAAATTGTTGCTGCTAATGCCACTGCTACTACTAGGTGCTATTGCTGCTACTACTGATATGCTAGTGTTAATTACCACTGCTATTGCTGCTACTACCACTGCTCAAAGTGCTGAGGCCGCCAGTGCTGCTCGCCACCAGTGCTGTCACACTAGTGCTTTCGCGCTCACTAGTGTCGCCAGTGCTGCTCGCTTACCAGGTGCTTGCCAGTGCTGCTGCTACTAGTGCTGTCAGTGTTGCTACACTGGTGCTGCTAGTGCCCACATTGCTCAGTGCTGTCAGCTTACTTCACTGCTGCTTACTACTATCGCTGCGTTCAGTTACTCACCACTGCTAGTGCTGCTACCACTTCACTGCTAGCGTTTGCTGGCCATCACCGCCAGTGCTGCTCGGTTACCATCACTTTGCTACCACCACCGTTGCCGGGTTACCACTGCCACTAGTGCTGTTATCACTGCCATCAGTGTTGCCACTTCATCACACTAGTGCTGCTACTATCAATGCTAGGTGTTGTTGATTACTGCTACTAGTGTTGCTACTTTAGTGTTGCTACTACTGCTACTAGTGTTGCTACTACTACTAATACTAATGTTGCTACTACTAGTGCTGCTACCACGGGTGCCACAACGATTTAGTGCTGGTTTACCACCAGTGTTGCTGCTGTTGCCACTACTACTACTACTACCAGTGCTACTACCACCAGTGCTGCCGTTGCTGTTACCATCACTACTACTAGTGCTGCTACCACTACTTTTTAGTGCTGCTACTACTACACTAACTACTACTAGTGCTGCCAATACCACCAGTGCTGCTTACCACTACTACTTCACTACCATTGAAACTGGTTGCCACTAGTGCTGCTGTTGCCACTACTTCACTGCCACTAGAGTTGTTGCTTGTTTATGAGCTGTTGCTACCACTAGCGTTGCTTCTGCTACCACTAGTGTTGCTGCTATCATTAGCGCTGCTGTTGGTTACATTTAGTGTTGCTGGTTACACTAGTGCTGTTGTTGCCATTACCACTA
>NW_025550398.1:0-28680 GCF_905237065.1 Salmo salar | reverse complement strand
TAGTCTGACCACAGAGCTGTCTGTCTATGTGATGTAGTAACCATGGTGACTGATTACCTGGACCTACATGTGAACTGTTGTAGTGGACTAGAGATTAATCTGCTCCAATAAGACCAGGTTCTATCTCATTAGGGGAAGATCAGTCCACCTGTATGTAGCAACACTCAGGCTACAGGCAGAGCCCAGTTGACAGGGAGAAAAAGACAATGTTTATATTGTCTGTACATCGTCTTCCCTGATCCATCCCTTCCTCTCTAGTCTTGCTGAGCGTACGTGAAGAGTGTGCTGTGTACCCATCTGCATGTTCTTTGTTCTTCCACCTACTGCTGAGAAAAGCTGAAATATTTCTTAGACTTTCTCTGTGAGACTGAAAGAGGGAGAGAGAGAGAGAGGGAGAAAGAAAGAGAGGGAGAGAGACAGACAAAGAGAGAGAGACAGACAAAGAGAGAGAGACAGAGAGATGGAGAGAGACAGAGAGACAGAGAGAGAGAGGGAGAAAGAGAGAGAGGGGTCGAGAGAGAGACAAAGGGAGAGAGAGAGACAAAGAGAGAGAGAGAGAGAGACAAAGAGAGAGAGAGAGAGAGAGAGACAAAGAGAGAGACAGAAAGGGAGAGGGACAAAGAGAGAGAGAGAAAGACAGAGAGAGAGAAAGACAAAGTGAGAGAGAGAAAGACAAAGTGAGAGAGAGAAAGACAGAGAGAGAGAGAGAGACAGAGAGAGAGACAGAGAGAGAGAGAAAGACCGAAAATGAGAGACCCCAGATCTCCTGTATTGGCGGTTGGTTGGTTTCACTGCAGGCTAATCTAGGTTACTGTGTTGGTTAGTTGGTTTCACTGCAGGCTAATCTAGGTTACTGTGTTGGTTGGTTTCACTGCAGGCTAATCTAGGTTACTGTGTTGGTTAGTTGGTTTCACTGCAGGCTAATCTAGGTTACTGTGTTGGTTGGTTTCACTGCAGGCTAATCTAGGTTACTGTGTTGGTTAGTTGGTTTCAGTGCAGGCTAATCTAGGTTACTGTGTTGGTTGGTTGGATTCACTGCAGGCTAATCTAGGTTACTGTGTTGGTTGGTTTCACTGCAGGCTAATCTAGGTTACTGTGTTGGTTAGTTTCACTGCAGGCTAATCTAGGTTACTGTGTTGGTTAGTTTCACTGCAGGCTAATCTAGGTTACTGTGTTGGTTGGTTAGTTTCAGTGCAGGCTAATCTAGGTTACTGTGTTGGTTGGTTTCAGTGCAGGCTAATCTAGGTTACTGTGTTGGTTAGTTAGTTTCAGTGCAGGCTAATCTAGGTTACTGTGTTGGTTAGTTTCAGTGCAGGCTAATCTAGGTTACTGTGTTGGTTAGTTTCAGTGCAGGCTAATCTAGGTTACTGTGTTGGTTGGTTGGTTTCACTGCAGGCTAATCTAGGTTACTGTGTTGGTTGGTTAGTTTCAGTGCAGGCTAATCTAGGTTACTGTGTTGGTTGGTTAGTTTCAGTGCAGGCTAATCTAGGTTACTGTGTTGGTTGGTTGGTTTCACTGCAGGCTAATCTAGGTTATTGTGTTGGTTGGTTAGTTCACTGCAGGCTAATCTAGGTTACTGTGTTGGTTGGTTGGTTTCACTGCAGGCTAATCTAGGTTACTGTGTTGGTTAGTTGGTTTCAGTGCAGGCTAATCTAGGTTACTGTGTTGGTTAGTTTCACTGCAGGCTAATCTAGGTTACTGTGTTGGTTGGTTAGTTTCAGTACAGGCTAATCTAGGTTACTGTGTTGGTTAGTTTCAGTGCAGGCTAATCTAGGTTACTGTGTTGGTTGGTTTCAGTGCAGGCTAATCTAGGTTACTGTGTTGGTTAGTTTCAGTGCAGGCTAATCTAGGTTACTGTGTTGGTTAGTTTCACTGCAGGCTAATCTAGGTTACTGTGTTGGTTAGTTTCACTGCAGGCTAATCTAGGTTACTGTGTTGGTTGGTTTCACTGCAGGCTAATCTAGGTTACTGTGTTGGTTGGTTAGTTTCACTGCAGGCTAATCTAGGTTACTGTGTTGGTTGGTTAGTTTCAGTGCAGGCTAATCTAGGTTACTGTGTTGGTTAGTTGGTTTCACTGCAGGCTAATCTAGGTTACTGTGTTGGTTGGTTTCACTGCAGGCTAATCTAGGTTACTGTGTTGGTTAGTTTCAGTGCAGGCTAATCTAGGTTACTGTGTTGGTTAGTTTCACTGCAGGCTAATCAAATCTAGTTATAAGAACAAATTCTCATTTACAATGACAGCCTAGGAACAGTGGGATTAAGTGCCTTGTTCAGGGGCCTCCCCCATCCCTGTTATAGTACTGTCCTCCCCCCCCCCATCCCTGTTATAGTACTGTCCTCCCCCCTCCTCCCCCCATCCCCTGTTATAGTACTGTCCTCCCCTCCTCCCCCCATCCCTGTTATAGTACTGTCCTCCCCCTCCTCCCCCTATCCCTGTTATAGTACTGTCCTCCCCCCTCCTCCCCTATCCCTGTTATAGTACTGTCCTCCCCCTTCCCTATCCCTGTTATAGTACTGTCCTCCCCCTCCCCTATCCCTGTTATAGTACTGTCCTCCCCTCCTCCCCCATCCCTGTTATAGTACTGTCCTCCCCTCCTCCCCTATCCCTGTTATAGTACTGTCCTCCCCTCCTCCCCATCCCTGTTATAGTACTGTCCTCCCCTCCTCCCCCATCCCTGTTATAGTACTGTCCTCCCCTCTTCCCCCATCCCTGTTATAGTACTGTCCTCCCCCTCCCCCATCCCTGTTATAGTACTGTCCTCCCCCTCCTCCCCCCATCCCTGTTATAGTACTGTCCTCCCCTCCTCCCCCATCCCTGTCATAGTACTGTCCTCCCCTCCCCCTATCCCCTGTTATAGTACTGTCCTCACCCTCCTCCCCATCCCTGTTATAGTACTGTCCTCCCCTCCTCCCCCATCCCTGTCATAGTACTGTCCTCCCCTCCCCCTATCCCCTGTTATAGTACTGTCCTACCCCCTCCTCCCCCATCCCTGTCATAGTACTGTCCTCCCCCTCCCCCATCCCTGTTATAGTACTGTCCTCCCCTCCCCCATCCCTGTTATAGTACTATCCTCCCCTCCCCATCCCTGTTATAGTACTGTCCTCCCCCTCCTCCCCTATCCCTGTCATAGTACTGTCCTACCCCCTCCTCCCCATCCCTGTTATAGTACTGTCCTCCCCCACCTCCCCCCTATCCCTGTTATAGTACTGTCCTCCCCCACCTCCCCTATCCCTGTCATAGTACTGTCCTCCCCCTCCTCCCCCATCCCTGTTATAGTACTGTCCTACCCCTCCTCCCCTATCCCTGTTATAGTACTGTCCTCCCCTCCTCCCCATCCCTGTTATAGTACTGTCCTCCCCCCACCTCCCCCTATCCCTGTTATAGTACTGTCCTACCCCTCCTCCCCCATCCCTGTTATAGTACTGTCCTCCCCCTCCTCCCCTATCCCTGTTATAGTACTGTCCTACCCCTCCTCCCCCCATCCCTGTTATAGTACTGTCCTCCCCTCCTCCCCCTATCCCTGTTATAGTACTGTCCTCCCCCTCCCTCCCACATCCCTGTTATAGTACTGTCCTCCCCCTCCCCTATCCCTGTTATAGTACTGTCCTCCCCCTCCCCTATCCCTGTTATAGTACTGTCCTCCCCCTCCTCCCCCCATCCCTGTTATAGTACTGTCCTCCCCTCCTCTCCATCCCTGTTATAGTACTGTCCTCCCCCTCCCCTATCCCTGTTATAGTACTGTCCTCCCCCTCCCCTATCCCTGTTATAGTACTGTCCTCCCCCTCCTCCCCCATCCCTGTTATAGTACTGTCCTCCCCCTCCTCCCCCATCCCTGTTATAGTACTGTCCTCCCCCTCCTCCCCTATCCCTGTTATAGTACTGTCCTACCCCTCCTCCCCATCCCTGTTATAGTACTGTCCTCCCCCTCCTCCCCCATCCCTGTTATAGTACTGTCCTCCCCCTCCTCCCCTATCCCTGTTATAGTACTGTCCTACCCCTCCTCCCCCATCCCTGTTATAGTACTGTCCTCCCCTCCTCCCCCTATCCCTGTTATAGTACTGTCCTCCCCCCTCCTCCCACATCCCTGTTATAGTACTGTCCTCCCCCTCCCCTATCCCTGTTATAGTACTGTCCTCCCCCTCCTCCCCCCATCCCTGTTATAGTACTGTCCTCCCCCTCCTCTCCATCCCTGTTATAGTACTGTCCTCCCCTCCCCTATCCCTGTTATAGTACTGTCCTCCCCCTCCCCCTATCCCTGTTATAGTACTGTCCTCCCCCTCCTCCCCCATCCCTGTTATAGTACTGTCCTCCCCCTCCTCCCCCATCCCTGTTATAGTACTGTCCTCCCCCTCCTCCCCTATCCCTGTTATAGTACTGTCCTACCCCTCCTCCCCCATCCCTGTTATAGTACTGTCCTCCCCCTCCTCCCCCTGCCCTAAATGCGCTGGTAATCTGACTGACTGCAGATTGGTGACTATAGTCCTGTTGTACTAGCACTGTACATATAAAGAGAGAGAGAGAAAGAGACAGAGAGAGAGAGAAAAGAGAGAGAGAGGGAGAGACAGAAAGACAGACACAGAGAGAGAGAGAGACAGAAAGACAGACACAGAGAGAGACAGAGAGAGACAGAGAGAGACAGAGACAGAGAGAGACAGAGACAGAGAGAGACAGAGAGAGAGAGACAGAGACAGAAAGACAGAGACACAGAGAGAGAGACAGAGAGAGAGAGAGAGAGAGAGAGAGAGAGAGAGAGAGAGAGAGAGAGAGAGAGAGACAGACAGACAGACAGACAGACAGACAGACAGACAGACAGACAGACAGACAGACAGACAGACAGACAGACAGACAGACAGACAGACAGACAGACAGACAGACAGACAGACAGACACAGAGACAGAGAGAGACAGACAGAGACAGAGAGAGACAGAGAGACAGAGACAGAGAGAGAGATCAATATAAAGAGAGGGGGTGAAGAGGAGGATGAATTTGATTCTGACCTTTGAGTTGATGTATGACCTCTGACCTGGTCAGCTTCGGAGATCCAGGCTGTCCGCTCCACCCAGCCTCCTGGTCAACACACACACACACACACACACACACACACACACACACACACACACACACACACACACACACACACACACACACACACACACACACACACACACACACACACACACACACACACACACACACACACACACACACACACACACACACACACACACACACACACACACACACACACACACACACACACACACACACACACACACACACACACACACACACACACACAGAGCGAGACAGTCAGTCAGAGAGAAAGACAGACAGCAGTTGAATGTATAGTCCAACAGTGCAGGGTTAGAGACATGAGTTGTATAGGATAAGAACCAGGTGGTTGTGCAGGTTGAATGAGTCTGGAGAAGCAGATAGTACAGACAGTCAGTCAGACAGACAGACAGACGCAAGGTGACCTGAGGCGTCATGATAAGACGACTACACAGGCGGCGGTAGAAGACAGGGAATCCAGAGAGAATACAGTCCCAGGACACAACGAGTGAGAACACACCCATTCTGCTGCAGCAGCTGCGATGGCCTGGAGGGCAGGTTTCCCCCGGAGCCTGGCTAGAGGCCTGGGTTCAGGATGTACCCCCTCCCCCACCACTCAGAGCTCATCTGGTCTACCACCACCTCTCCTCGTTCCCCGGGTCGTAGGTCAACGGCTCCTCCTCGTCTGTCCCGTACTCAAGGTCGATTTCTGTTACCGAGGCCACCGGGGGAATTGACCGTCCGAGCAGTCTTGCTGACCAGGTGGGAGCCCGGACCAGGACCCGGTGTGTGGCCGGTGGCCTGGGACGTTAACGCAGCGACCGCCATCTGACTCCGTAGCAAGGCTTCGTCTGAGCCGGTCCCCAGTCCGCCTACCAAGGCCATCGTCCCCGCCCTACTCCCTCCCCCCACTGTGGTGGGCCTTCTGGGTGGCCCGGGGAACCCACACATCCCTACTGGCCCCGGGTCCAGCAGCCCCTCCTCAGAGTGGCGGATGCTGTCTACTGTGTCTGAGTAGTGGACCCTGTTCTGGGTACGAAAAACAGCACCACCCCTGTGTCTGGGTGAAGGCTCTTTGGCTTCGGGTCTGCTGCTGCTGTGGTGGTGGTGGGGTTGGTGTCTGGGGCTGTGGTAGTGGGGATCATCAGGGTGGCGGCTGGGCCCGGCTTGGGACTGTCTGCGGTGGCGACGGTGACTATAGTCCTCGTCCACGCTTTTGTCCTCTTCATCAGTGACCTCTGGGATGCTGAACAAGTGCTCGTTATGGTGATGAAGATCCTGATGGTAGTGGTGGTGGGCCTGAGTCTGGGCCTGAGGAGGAAGCTTCAGGATCTTCTCCACAATCTCCTCGTCACTGTCCGGCACCTCCCACTGGTCTGCCTACGGGGGTCAAGGGTCATTGCGGAGGAGGTGTAACAGGTTGAAGGTACGAAGGTTGGATGAGGTAGGAGGTCAGGAAGGAACAGTGAAGGGTGAGGGTGGAGTGGTGGGCAGGACAGGGTGACAGGAGGAACAGGGAAGAGTGAGGGTGGAGTGGTGGGCAGGACAGGGTGACAGGAGGAACAGGGAAGAGTGAGGGTGGAGTGGTGGGCAGGACAGGGTGACAGGAGGAACAGGGAAGAGTGAGGGTGGAGTGGTGGGCAGGACAGGGTGACAGGAGGAACAGGGAAGGGTGAGGGTGGAGTGGTGGACAGGACAGGGTGACAGGAGGAACAGGGAAGAGTGAGGGGTGGAGTGGTGGGCAGGACAGGGTGACAGGAGGAACAGGGAAGGGTGAGGGGTGGAGTGGTGGGCAGGACAGGGGTGACAGGAGGAACAGGGAAGAGTGAGGGTGGAGTGGTGGGCAGGACAGGGTGACAGGAGGAACAGGGAAGAGTGAGGGTGGAGTGGTGGACAGGACAGGGTGACAGGAGGAACACGGAAGAGTGAGGGGTGGAGTGGTGGGCAGGACAGGGGTGACAGGAGGAACAGGGAAGAGTGAGGGGTGGAGTGGTGGACAGGACAGGGTGACAGGAGGAACAGGGAAGAGTGAGGGTGGAGTGGTGGGCAGGACAGGGTGACAGGAGGAACAGGGAAGGGTGAGGGTGGAGTGGTGGACAGGACAGGGTGACAGGAGGAACAGTGAAGGGTGAGGGTGGAGTGGTGGGCAGGACAGGGTGACAGGAGGAACAGGGAAGGGTGAGGGTGGAGTGGTGGACAGGACAGGGTGACAGGAGGAACAGGGAAGAGTGAGGGTGGAGTGGTGGGCAGGACAGGGTGACAGGAGGAACAGGGAAGAGTGAGGGTGGAGTGATGGGCAGGACAGGGTGACAGGAGGAACAGGGAAGAGTGAGGGTGGAGTGGTGGACAGGACAGGGTGACAGGAGGAACAGGGAAGGGTGAGGGTGGAGTGGTGGGCAGGACAGGGTCACAGGAGGAACAGGGAAGAGTGAGGGTGGAATGTGACGTACGAAGAAAAAGTAAAAGGAAATGAATCAAAAAGATGAGTGAATTCAAGAGTGAAAGAGAAAAAATAAATAAAAACAAACGTAACCAAAACAGAGGCTGTCCTCCACAGCCAGATCAGGTGTCTGTGTTGTGGTGTGTGTGTGTGTGTGTGTGTGGTGACTGTTTACCCTGTTAGCTCCGGTGGTGTACCCCCGGGCCAGGGCGGGTCCAGGGGGGTCAGAGTAGAGGTCATCCTCCTCTTCCTCCAGGATATCAGACAGGTCAGATCCCCTACTGCTCTCTGGCTCCACCAGGCCAGCGGTATAACGCTGAACCACAGAACAGAACCACACAGCACAACAGACTTACAGACCGTGGAATAACCAATGATGGTGCTTATCTACGTCATATAAAACATACCCAACAGGACAGGCATAAGGATTAACCAATGATGTCATAGCCAATATCTAACTCATATAAAATCTACAAATCTACATTTAGAGTTGATATTATTTTAGTGCTATTAACTGTAGGTGCCAATAAAAGTGAAACATTAATTTATTAGGTACATTTGCGCTAAATTGTACTATGAGCGCTGGTATATCTTGGTATCCTGCCTCTATCCTCAATGCTTCCTGGTCTGAAGCACCCTGTTGATACATAAGAGATAATGATCCCACAGCCTTTCCTAGAGCTAGAGCACTAACTGGTTCATTCATCTAAACAAGAGATAATGAACACACAGCCTTTCCTAGAGCTAGAGCACTAACTGGTTCATCTAAACAAGAGATAATGAACCCACAGCCTTTCCTAGAGCTATAGCACTAACTGGTTCATCTAAACAAGAGATAATGAACACACAGCCTTTCCTAGAGATAGAGGAGTAACTGGTTCATCTAAACAAGAGATAATGATCCCACAGCCTTTCCTAGAGATAGAGTATATTGTGTCATGACGTTGGCCTGTGGGTAAGGTTTATGACCCCCCCCCCCATAAATACCTTTCTCCCTTCTCCTCTCTGACCCTACTGAAGGACTTGAATAGCCTGTGTTAAATATAGAGAGTCTGGGAACATCAAACAAATGGGGAAAGGAACCATATTTTGTTAATAAAACCAGTTGGAAATATGCTTGATAACGTAATGAGTATGGATTTCATTTCAGTTGTCATCTGAGACATTATGATTGATGACAGGACGACATAAACTGTACCTGGGAAAGTATCCACCCTCTAGTTATCAGAGTCACATGGAATTGTTATGCAATTGAAATGTTTGATATGGAAATTGTTTGTTAGGAGATTAAATGTAATTTTAGCTTCCAAATGAGAGAATTGGGTTTTCATAAGGAAAGTGCCCTGCTTGATCAGTGGCCCACCCCTGTGAAGAGACAGGGGTTATAAACGATGAAACACATCCTTCCCCCCTCTCCACTATATAAGCCTTTGACGAAAAGATAACCAGTTGTTCCAGTACGTGAGGTCTGCAGCCTCTACGTTAGAAGGACACACATGTCAAGGACAGAACTAAGCCAACCTCGGCGTGAGCTATGGTATGAACTGGTATGAACTTTGAGCTTATTCACTACAGAAGTGCTACTTCCTAGCCGTTGAGTTAGCAGCGGCCGCTGCTAACGTGGGCTAGGAAAGGACGGACGACGGATCAAGTCTAACAACCAGACGAAGATACCACCACGTATCCAATTGACCACCATTGACATTCTTCCGAAAACAGGGAGATCTGTTGGCCAACCCGGCCAGCATCTACGACCAATCTACCGAAGCGCAGCTCAGAGTAAATATTTATTGCATTTTCCTTTTCCAAATGGGCGGTAATTTAGAATGCATAAGATAATGTATTTACGATAGCATAGCTGCTGTTTCTGTGTTCCTAAATCTTCCCGCTCTTAGATTCAAGCCCAACCCCCTTTCCTTTGTGTAACCAGCTTTCATACAGGTTCCGTCCACCAGGACGTTTTCTGTATGACATCATCTGTATTCTGTGTATATGTAATTCTGTGTGATTAGTTAGCTATTTAGTAAATAAATAATTAAACCCAATTTGGTATTGCTGATTCAACCTGTTAGCCAGGGTTCGTGAAGATAACCAAGAATTTACAACTTTCATTATGAGACTGAAAATAAGATAAGGGTTAATATTGACTGCTACCGATGTAAAGTATTACTAAGTATTTTAAGAGTTTATTCCGAAGATAACGGCTCTATAAACGTTCTTCCGTGGTGCCCCGACTTTCTAGTTAATTACATTTACATGATTAGCTTAATCAGGTAATATTAATTAGAGAAAGAATTTTATAGGTTAGCATGTCATATCACTTAATCCGGCATAGCCAAAGACACGACAACTGGTTCATCTAAACAAGAGATAATGAACCCACAGCCTTTCCTAGAGATAGAGGAGTAACTGGTTCATCTAAACAAGAGATAATGAACCCACAGCCTTTCCTAGAGATAGAGTATACTGGTTCATCTAAACAAGAGATAATGAACCCACAGCCTTTCCTAGAGCTAGAGCAGTAACTGGTTCATCTAAACAAGAGATAATGATCCCACAGCCTTTCCTAGAGCTAGAGCACTAACTGGTTCATCTAAACAAGAGATAATGAACCCACAGCCTTTCCTAGAGATAGAGTATACTGGTTCATCTAAACAAGAGATAATGAACCCACAGCCTTTCCTAGAGCTAGAGCAGTAACTGGTTCATCTAAACAAGATATAATGATCCCACAGCCTTTCCTAGAGCTAGAGCAGTAACTGGTTCATCTAAACAAGAGATAATGAACACACAGCCTTTCGTAGAGCTAGAGCACTAACTGGTTCATCTAAACAAGAGATAATGATCCCACAGCCTTTCCTAGAGCTAGAGCAGTAACTGGTTCATCTAAACAAGAGATAATGAACCCACAGCCTTTCCTAGAGCTAGAGCAGTAACTGGTTCACCTAAACAAGAGATAATGAACACACAGCCTTTCCTAGAGCTAGAGCACTAACTGGTTCATCTAAACAAGAGATAATGACCCCACAGCCTTTCCTAGAGCTAGAGCACTAACTGGTTCATCTAAACAAGAGATAATGATCCCACAGCCTTTCCTAGAGCTAGAGCAGTAACTGGTTCATCGAAACAAGAGATAATGAACACACAGCCTTTCCTAGAGCTAGAGCAGTAACTGGTTCATCTAAACAAGAGGTAAGGCTGGGTGATGTTGGCACTCTTTTAACCTGTGTGTGAGGGCATGACCAGTGATCTCTCTAAGAGTTTCTTTCTGAGCCTGCTTTATCCAAATCATCAGAGGATTAAAACACAGAGAGTACTAGCCAATGTGAAGGGAACATGGGGACAATAAAGACTACTTCAGAGGTGTCTGCTGTAGCTTGCAGATTGTATCTGCCCAGGAAACTGGCCATGACATTTTAAGGTATTTGTTATTTGTTTCATTAGTCCATTGTTGATATAGTCCCAAAATGTTTTTGCATGTCAGCAATCAAGTTTTCAAGATACATAACTTTCAAAATAAAGAAATACAACCGGTATTATGGTTTTGCATCATATGATGTAAAACGCAGCATCATATGATGCAAAATCCATAATACCGGCTGCATTTCTGTATTTTGAAAGTTATATACTAGTTATATTATATACTTTTGAAAACTTGATTGCTGACATGCAAAACATTTTGGGACTATATCAACAATGGACTAATGAAACAAATTGACTGACTGACTGACTGACTGACGAACTAACTAACTAAGTGACTGACTGACTGACTGACTGACTGACTGACGACCAACTAACTAACTGACTGACTGACTGACTGACTGACTGACTGACTAACTAACTAACTAACTGACTGACTGACTGACTGACTGACTGACTGACTGACTGACTGACTGACTGACTGACTGACTGACTGACTGACTGACTGACTAACTAACTAACTAACTAACTAACTAACTAACTAACTAACTAACTAACTAACTACTGTGCATTTGGAAAGTATTCAGACCCCTTGACTTTTTCCACATTTATGTTACAGCCTTATTCTAAAATTGATAAAATCTAATAAAATCTACACACAATACCCCATAATGAAAAAGCAAAAACATTTTTTTAGAATTTCAGCAAATTTGTTAAAATTAAAAACAGAAATTCCTTATTCAGACCGTTTACTATGAGACTCGAAATTGAGTGCAGGTGCATCCTGTTTCCATTGATCATCCTTGAGATGTTTCTACACCTTGATTGGAGTCCACCTGTGGTAAATTCAATTGATTGGACATGATTTGGAAAGGCACACACCTGTCTATATAAGGTCCCACAGTTGACAGTGCATGTCAGAGCAAAAAGGCACATGACAGCCAGCTTGGAGTTTTCCAAAAGCCACCTAAAGACTCTCAGACCATGAGAAACAAGATTTTCTGGTCTGATGAAACCAAGATTGAACTCTTTTTGCTTTGTCATTATGGGGTATTGTGTGTAGATTTATGAGGAAAAAATGTCAAGTGGTCTGAATACTTTCCAAATGCACTGTAACTAACTAACTAACTGACTGACTTGACTGACTGACTGACTGACTGACTAACTAACTAACTAACTAACTAACTAACTAACTAACTAACTAACTAACTAACTAACTAACCAACCAACCTGTGGCTGCCTGTTGAAGCCTGTGTCCTGGTCCTGCCTGAGGAAGTCCTCCATGGACACCAAGCGTGTGGTCGGCCTCTCCATGGAGTAGTCTGGTTCTGACTCCAGGGGAGAGGGGGCTCTGGGGGGCCGGAGAGGCTGTGTGTCCAGGGGGTTGATGAGGTCCCTAGCGTGTGGCACTAGGGCCTTGGGCGGGGTGGGGTAGGGCTCAGGGGTTGAAAGGTTGGCACGGGAGTCGTCCTCCACAGGGATAAAGTCTGTGATGGACATGACAGGACGGGGAACTCCGGGGCTGTTTGTGTCTGCTCTGCTCTGCTCCGCGGCTGCTACTGGGCCTAGATGTGGGTTCTGGTTGGAGGACAAGGATATACAGTATTACATACACTTAGTTAACATAGTTACAGTAATGTAGACTAGATAACGACAGGTGAGTTCTAGAGGTTCTAGATGAGTGTTCTAGAGTAGGTGAGTTCTAGAGTTCTACATGAACATTCTAGAGCAGGTGAGTTCTAGATGACTGTTCTCGAGCAAGTGAGTTCTAGATAAATGTTCTAGAGCAAGTGAGTTCTAGAGTTCTAGAGGAGAGTTCTAGATGAGAGTTCTAGATGAGAGTTCTAGACTAGGTGAGTTCTAGAGTTCTAAATAAGAGTTCTGGAGCAGGTGAGTTTTAGAGTTCTAGATGAGCATTCTAGAGCAGGTGAGACCTAGAGTTCTAGATGAGCATTCTAGAGGTTAGTTCTAGAGTTCTAGATGAGTGTTCTAGAGCAGGTGAGTTCCATATGAGAGTTCTAGAGCAGGGGACTTCTAGATGACACTCCTAGAGCAGGTGAGTTTTAGAATTCTAGATGAGAGTTCTAGAGCAGGTGAGTTTTAGAGTTCTAGATGAGAGTTCTAGAGCAGGTGAGTTTTAGAGTTCTCGATGAGAGTTCTAGAGAGTTTTAGAGTTCTAGATGAGAGTTCTAGAGCAGGTGAGTTCCATATGAGAGTTCTAGAGCAGGTGAGTTTTAGAGTTCTAGATGAGAGTTCTAGAGAGTTTTAGAGTTCTAGATGAGAGTTGTTAATAAGAGCTCTAGAGCAGGTGTTTAAGCAGTGTTGTACATACCGTTGTGTTGATGTGAGAAGCTGATGGTAGCTTGGCCTGATAGTTTAGTGCTACTGGAGATGACATAGCCTCATGCACTGCCAAGGCGGCCCAAGGGGGACAGGAGATTTTGCTAAGGGGTTAGCCCAGACCTCTGCGTACGAGGCAGGGTGTGGGGAGCAGGCCTCTGTGTGGAGGGCGTGGACTGGGGAGAGTTGGCAGAGGGCAGCCCCCGTTAGGGCCCATGGTGTGTGCGACGTCTAGTGGCGACGAGGCAGTGGCGTAGGGCAGCATGGAGACTTTGGCAGCTGAGTTCCCGTAAGATGGGGATTGGGGCTGGACGGGTGGTGACGAAGACAGGAAGGGGGGCGACTGGTAGGGTGGTGACTGGTAGGGTGACGACTGGTGGACAGGGGGTGACTGGTGGACAGGAGTTAACTGATGCACTGGGGGTGACTGGTAGGGAGGTGACTGGTGAACAAGGGTTGACTGACGAACGGGGGGTGACTGACGAACGGGGGTGACTGGTGAACGGGGGGTGACTGGTAGGGTGGCGACTGGTGGACAGGGGGTGACTGGTGGACAGGAGTTAACTGATGCACTGGGGGTGACTGGTAGGGAGGTGACTGGCGAACGGGAGGTGACTGGTGAACAGGGGGTGACTGGTGAACGGGGGGTGACTGGTGAACGGGGGGTGACTGGTGAACGGGGGGTGACTGGTGAACAGGGGGTGACTGGTAGGGTGGCGACTGGTGGACAGGTGTTGACTGACGAACGGGGTAGACGAGGAGCAGGAGGCGGCCGAAGCCTGGCCGGTCATGATGTCAGACAACTTGGCGGGCACGTTGACTGGCACAGAGTCGATGGACTCCCCATGGGCAGACATGGTGCGCACAGTGAGCTCGTGGGCTGCCATCAGGGACTGGATCTGAGACGGGCCCATCAGGGCACTGCCCGCCGTGGGGGACGACACCTCCAACACCTAGGGTATGGCAGGAGAGGAGAGGGGGTAGTGTCAGCAGCACAGACACACACTATCCTCACAACTCTGACAAACAATAGAAAAGTCAGCAGCATGGGACAAGACATCATTACAGTCGAAGCTGAATCACCACAAATACTGTGGAACACAAACACACACCACTGTCTTGAGAATGAGAGCAATACATAACCACTGGTCTGACAGACACACTCAATGGGCCTTTAGAGCCCAGGACCTCTCCTAAAACACTGGTCTGACAGACACACTCAACGGGCCTTTAGAGCCCAGAACGTCTCCTAAAACACTGGTCTGACAGACACACTCAATGGGCCTTTAGAGCCCAGAACCTCTCCTAAAACACTGGCCTGACAGACACACTCAATGGGCCTTTAGAGCCCAGAACCTCTCCTAAAACACTGGCCTGACAGACACACTCGATTCAAAACTATTTTCAGAAGCATTTCCCTCCCAGCATAATTTCATCCTCTTTACATCCAAAACCTAAAACACTCTGCTCTGTTTCCAGTGCAGAAACACAATACTACAGTTCTCGCCTTTTTCTTGTCAGCGTAGATTGTGTATCCGGTGACGCGGACCCCGTTGGAGGTCCCAGCAGCATCGATGGTGACAGGCAGCCAGCTGATGAGGGCGATTCCCGGGGAGGGCCCCTGCTCCAGCTGCACGTCCAGAGGAGCGTCTGGGGGCCTGGGAGACGAGGGATTAAACATCAAACCACAAGCAAATCTCAGCTCATAAACAGCCCCTGACTACATTCCTCCTATCTAAAATCAGGGACTGTGTAAAGACCGAGGACACCAGTTGAGTGGAATCTCTGGCCAATCGCTGACATGAATCAAACTAGCTTTCATGTAGAAACATAAAACCAGCAATTCCTCAGCCCTCCTTACTTGGACTTGAGCACTGTACCTCTGATCTCCAGTATCTCTCTCCCCTGTCTCGCAACACGTACCTGCAGCCAACGTGGTGAAGGTGGTGGTGGCGGTCTTGTGTTCCCGTCTCTCCTGGGGAATCTCCCAGGGGGTTTGGTGTGGCTGAGCCTCCACCTTGACTGTGTACTGAAGGCTGGGCGTGAGGTTACTGAGGCACAGTGAGTAGCTGCCAGCCTTCACCAGCTCCATCTCCTCCTCGTTCAAGGACACGACATGCACATAGTTACTGTTGCTAGGCAGCCAGGCCAGGCTGGCCGAGGTGGCGGTGACCCGGTCGACTCTGAGCTGGGTAGGCGCCACACACACGTCCCTACCCACCAGTAACGAGCAACGGAGCTGGTCTGAGCTGCCGCGCTCCGTCAGGCTCTGCACAGACACCCGGTAGGCCTTGAGGGTGACGTCTAGTCTCTCTAGGACAGCTTTAGTCTGGGAGCCGAAGGGCACGTTGAGCCTCAGCTCCTGGTCCACGTACACATTGTAGCTCCACACGTTTCCCCAGCCCGCCGGCACCAGCGGCCCGTCCCAGCTGATGATGATGCTCTTGGCCAGCTGCTTGATGAGGGTGAGCTTGCGCGGGTAAGGCACAGTGCCCAACCCCACCTCTAGGTCCAGATCCAGGCCGTTGGTGAGGGGGGCTGGGGAAAGGAGGTCTGGGAGGGAGGGGTCCGAGGGGACCTGCTCCCCTGAGGGGACGGAGAGAGAAACCGGGACGGAGGCTGCTGACGTAGGGTCTGTCCTCTCAGAGGTACCTGGGCCCCCAGGCAGAGGTGGTGCTGGTGACTGGCGCTGTGCAGGCTGCTGTCTAGCAGGGAGTTGTGGGATATATCCGTGCCTTCTGGTACGTGGGCGCTTATCATGTCGTCGTCTGAGACGCGCTCCACAAAGTTGGAGGGGACCAGCCCTCTCCGCCCGTCCATCAGCTCTCCTGAAGAGGGACCGAGAGAGAGAGGACTTGCGTTTGGTGTGTTGTTTCAGACACTAAAAACTTTGACAGTGTTAAAAAAAAACTTGCAGTGTTAACATGTCAGTGTTAAACTGTAACTTGCAGATTTAACATGTCAGTGTTAAATTGTAACTTTCAGTGTTAACATTTCAACATAAAAAAAAATCAACATTTCAGTGTTAACATTTCAGTGTACATTTTTTTTTTAAACTTTCATTGTTAAAACGTAAGGTTTTGGAGAAGTCTCACCTTCATAGAAGCCATCGTCATCCATACCGCCATAAACATAGATGTACTCCCCGGCGGTGAGTGGCAGCTCCACCTCTGGGTTATCATTAGGACCATCATAAGGGTTATAGCTGGAGAAAAACAAAGCCATATTATCAACGCTAATGTATAAGAAACACAACTCATCTCATTGTTTACTGTTGTATACCGAGATTCTTTGTGAAAACAAAAAAATAAGAAAACAACAGTTCTTTAATTCTTTCTACTAACTAACAGCACTAAAACTAGGAGAAAGTGAAGGCATACTGCTGATTTGGCCGACGCTGTGTCTGCCAGTCCTTACCTGTATCTGGCAATGAAGACCTGTAGCTGGGCGGCTCCCCTGAGAGCTGTGTAAGGCGCTGGGGACACATCGATGTCCAACTCCTCCACTTCACTGGCCGTGTCAACCTGACGACATGACAGTCAACAATGAGGCACTGGAAACTTGTTGTACTCTGTGCTGGTTGGTGGGTAAGAGCTTGGCGCTAGCAATATAAATTCCTGCAGGGTTTTCTCAATTCCTAGCAGTGTTCATTCCAAGCCAGTACAATATTACATATTCATGAGAAAAAAAATGTATGCACTCACTGGAATGTAAAGTGTCTTTGGATAAAAGCGCTTGCTAAGTGGTATATACTTTGTATTGGAACTTTGAGCTGCCATCAGGTCAAAACCTTCCCAACCCCTGGCTGGATCAATGCCTCCTGAACAGCAGAAGGCAACAAGCATGATTATATTGTTTTTTCTGTCATCGACTTACTCCCTCTACATCAGAGATTCTGCAAAGAGATTTATGTATAACGTGGGCAGCTGGGCACAATTCACAGTGGATTGGGACATTGGCCACTAACAAGCTGCTTAAACAGTACCTTCTCTTCTCTCAAAATGCTCCCAGCGTCAGCTTAATGATGACCGCCTATGTTTCCCTCTGGCTAATACTGCAGGCCGACACAAACGCACAAACACCCTATTCCCTACAGGCTATAGTGCACTACTTCCCTATGTAGTGCACTAAATTTTGACCAGGGCTGATAGGGTTCCAACAGACACACTGATATAAAAGCACACTGATATAAAAGTTGAGTGCGTTCCTTGGGTCGTCTGGTCGTATGACTAGTTTTAAAGGTATGAATGATACACTACATGTAAACAATGAGAAAACAGACATCATATTTATAGCTCTCCGCCTGGGAAAAACCTTTTCATGGTAATCACATACAACTACTACAACCTTTCATAATCCAAAACAGAATCTACAGCAGTGGGATTATCTCACTAAATATGAGTTTTAGAGATTATAGAGATTATACCCACTACAGAGAGACTGGATGAGAGGGAGGATTTATACCCACTACAGAGAGACTGGATGAGAGGGAGGATTTATACCCACTACAGAGAGACTGGATGAGAGGGAGGATTTATACCCACTACAGAGAGACTGGATGAGAGGGAGGACAGACACTACAGAGAGACTGGATGAGAGGGAGGATTTATACCCACTACAGAGAGAATAGGATGAGAGGGAGGACAGACACTACAGAGAGACTGGATGAGAGGGAGGATTTATACCCACTACAGAGAGACTAGATGAGGGAGGATTTATACCCACTACAGAGAGACTGGATGAGAGGGAGGATTTATACCCACTACAGAGAGACTAGATGAGAGGGAGGATTTATACCCACTACAGAGAGACTGGATGAGAGGAAGGATTTATACCCACTACAGAGAGACTAGATGAGAGGGAGGATTTATACCCACTACAGAGAGACTAGATGAGGGGAGGATTTATACCCACTACAGAGAGACTGGATGAGAGGGAGGATTTATACCCACTACAGAGAGACTGGATGAGAGGGAGGATTTATACCCACTACAGAGAGACTAGATGAGAGGGAGGATTTATACCCACTACAGAGAGACTGGATGAGAGGAAGGATTTATACCCACTACAGAGAGACTAGATGAGAGGGAGGATAGATACCCACTACAGAGAGACTGGATGAGAGGGAGGATTTATACCCACTACAGAGAGACTGGATGAGAGGGAGGACAGACACTACAGAGAGACTAGATGAGAGGGAGGATTTATACCCACTACAGAGAGACTGGATGAGAGGGAGGATTTATACCCACTACAGAGAGACTGGATGAGAGGGAGGACAGACACTACAGAGAGACTGGATGAGAGGGAGGATTTATACCCACTACAGAGAGACTAGATGACAGGGAGGATAAATACCCACTACAGAGAGACTGGATGAGAGGGAGGACAGACACTACAGAGAGACTGGATGAGAGGGAGGATTTATACCCACTACAGAGAGACTGGATGAGAGGGAGGATTTATACCCACTACAGAGAGACTGGATGAGAGGGAGGACAGACACTACAGAGAGACTGGATGAGAGGGAGGACAGACACTACAGAGAGACTGGATGAGAGGGAGGATTTATACCCACTACAGAGAGACTGGATGAGAGGGAGGACAGACACTACAGAGAGACTGGATGAGAGGGAGGATTTATACCCACTACAGAGAGACTGGATGAGAGGGAGGATTTATACCCACTACAGAGAGACTGGATGAGAGGGAGGATTTATACCCACTACAGAGAGACTGGATGAGAGGGAGGATTTATACCTACTACAGAGAGACTGGATGAGAGGGAGGACAGACACTACAGAGAGACTGGATGAGAGGGAGGACAGACACTACAGAGAGACTGGATGAGAGGGAGGACAGACACTACAGAGAGACTGGATGAGAGGGAGGACAGACACTACAGAGAGACTGGATGCGAGGGAGGACAGACACTACAGAGAGACTGGATGAGAGGGAGGACAGACACTACAGAGAGACTCAGACCCCAAACTAGCTGCCTAGAACACAAAGCTGGACACTGCATGAGGGAGGGTTCTGCTGCTTCAAAACTCCAACCCAAAAGGATATTATATTTCCCACTGTAAGTGCTGCATTTGTCTTTGGTCAATGTTGAACACTGAAGTGCCATGTGAGAGAGACAGAAAAAAGATCATGCACAAAGCTGGAAACTGAATTAGAGAAGACAGACCCCCTCTAACCTCAACAAGGTCCTATTCTGTTATCTCTAACGCTGATAGAAGACAGCCACCCAACCTCAATAAGGTGTTACATCTGCTCCTGCCACGCCCTCTACTGCTCATCCTGTGTCTCCTTGACCTGCCGCCACTCCCCCAGTACTCTCTCCCTCTCCCTCTCTCTGTGTGATTGTGTGGGCGGAGACAGGTGTGCTGGAGTCAGAGCAGATCCCCACCAGCTGCAACCTGTTCCATAATCAAAACCTCTACAAATACTCAGTCCTGCCACTTTCACACTGCCAGATCGTAATCTTTGATCAGTCAGTTTACGTTTCTAGCCGTTTGTTACTATTTAGATCCTGTTGTGCCTGTGTTCCTCTCCGCTACAGCTCCGCCCGCTCTGACTCTGGTCCCTGTCTCCAGTCCCACGTCTCCTCATCCTGCTACTCTGCCCTGGATTCCCCACTCCACTGCTCCCTTGGATTCCCCTCCGGCCCTGCTTACCCTGTCCCAACCCCTCTCGCTCCAGCCTCAGCCTCCGCACCTGGTTTCCTGAAACCGGCCCGAGCTTCCCCTGGCCTGCACTCCATCTCCCCCCTGTGTTTCAATAAATACCTTGGTTACTTCATCCCAGTATCTTCATCTGAGTCTGCTCTTGGGTTTCCCTGTTCCACTCCGCGTAACACAAGGTCCTATTCTGTTATCTCTAACACTGATAGAAGACAGACCCCCCCCCCCTCCCAACATCAAGGTCTTATTCTGTTATCTCTAACACTGATAGAAGACAGACCCTCCCCCCAACCTCAACAAGGTCCTATTCTGTTATCTCTAACACTGATAGAAGACAGACCCCCCCCCAACATCAAGGTCTTATTCTGTTATCTCTATAACACTGATAGAAGACAGACCCCCCCCCAACCTCAACAAGGTCTTATTCTGTTATCTCTAACACTGATAGAAGACAGACCCCCCCCCCCCAACCTCAAGGTCTTATTCTGTTATCTCTAACACTGCATGTGCTGTATTTACCGTTGTGTATTTAATCCCTAGCCGGTGTGCTAGTACAGTCAGTGCCGTGTGAGAGAGAAAGAAAGGCTAATGACGTTTTTTTAAATCCATGAAGTCTGACATGCAAATCCACAGGAATGATAATGCCATTCAGTGGAGACAATCCATGAGTGGTTTGATCTGGAGGACTTGAGGAATATTTGAGTCCAATTGATTGAAAATTGATTGAAAATAGCTTATTCTCATGACAAAAATAAAAATTGCGACACTTTTTGCAAATTATAGTCCATGCTATTTTTTTGTTGCTACTGTACCAGAGTTAAACCAAAACGAAAATGCTGTGTCAGTCTGAAATGGCCACAGTTATGCCCTTAGTAAGACTACTCCACTACCACACATGATTCCAGGTCATGGTTTAAAGTTAAACGGGAAACTCTCCATATGAAATAAATTGTGATTCTCCCCAGTGAGTAGTGATTCTCCCTAGTGAGTAGTGATTCTCCCCAGTGAGTAGTGATTCTCCCCAGTGAGTAGTGATTCTCCCTAGTGAGTAGTGATTCTCCCCACTGAGTAGTGATTCTCCCCAGTGAGTAGTGATTCTCCCCAGTGAGTAGTGATTCTCCCCAGTGAGTAGTGATTCTCCCCAGTGAGTAGTGATTCTCCCCAGTGAGTAGTGATTCTCCCCAGTGAGTAGTGATTCTCCTAGTGAGTAGTGATTCTCCCCAGTGAGTAGTGATTCTCCCCAGTGAGTAGTGATTCTCCCTAGTGAGTAGTGATTCTCCCTAGTGAGTAGTGATTGAATGATATGAAACAGGGCTGGAGCTCTCACCTCGTGTGGCGTGGGGCTGGTCCTGCGTGGGCTGTGGTGGGGGCTGTGGTGGGACTCAGCTGACTTGGGGGAGAGGTGGGTGGTGTCAGAGGCAGACTTGGGGGTGCTGGAGGACTTGGTCAGGCTGATGGTGGGCAGCTCACGGTGCTTGACGGTGGGGGAGCGTGTGAGACCCGCAGCGTGAGGGGTGGCCCCCATCCGGAGATTTGCTGCCACATCTAGGAGGAAGAAGACACTTCATGAGCAAACATACACCACTTCTGGATGTTCATGTTTATTAGGTAGGACAGTGAGAGAGTGAGAGGATGATAGAGTGTGATAGAAGAGCGGTGGGTCGGCTTGGAACCCATGCGAGCAGCAGCACGTGTTCTGGAGGCAGTGGCCTAGATAGCTGGTCACCCCAGGCCACACACATCTAACCCCAACTCCCCTGCTTGTAGTTAGCTGGTTATGTGGTTGGTGCGCAGGTTGCTAGGTGACCAGTAGGATGCGAAGGTGGTGAAAGCAGGCAGGCATACGTCATCCCTGGCTGATTAAACAGTGGCGTAAAACCCTCCTGTCTCCATCTGTCTCTGTGCTTCGAGGTCACCCCCCCCCACCCCACAGCACTGTACATGGCACATCCAATGATTTATTAATAGACTAGATGACTGATAGGGGATGCAGTTTTGAAGCCGCTGTGCCGCCATCTTGGCTCTCCCCCACCATTGTGTTGAAGCCACCGTGCCTCCATCTTGGCTCTCCCCCACCATTGTGTTGAAGTTACCGTGCCTCCATCTTGGCTCTTCCTCACCATTATAAAAAATATTTGAGAAGCTATAGAAATTGATTTATTCCACATTTGTTCTATTACAGACACCTTAATTCATGGTTTAAAATATATTATGTGAGCTAATCATTTTTTTTTAAATGACAAAAATATTTAAAAACATTTTCCTTGAAATATAATTGATGGAGATTACTAATGTTACTCTTCCTACTACAACAAAAAAATACTAAAATAAATTACATTTGTCCTTGAAACATTTAATTAAAATACTGTAGAATTCCATTCATTCCTATGGAGGACTGCTTCTACTGGGGAATACCAATATGGCCAACCGGTAGCTTCAAAGCCTCTCAATGGCCAATAGATTGTATCAGCAATCCAGGGTTTACAGTGCATTCGGAAAGTAATCAGACCCCTCCACACTTTTTCCACTGTCGTGTCTTTGGCTATGCCGGATTAAGTGATATGACATGCTATAAAATAATTTCTCTGTAATTAATATTACCTGATTAAGCTAATCAGGTAGATAATTAACTAGAAAGTCGGGGCACCACAAAATAATGTTTATAGAGCTGTTATCTTCCGAATAAACTCTTAAAGACCTAGTCATCTTTTACATCAATAGCAGTCAATATTAGCAGTCAATAGTCTCATCTGAAAGTGGTACATTCTTGGTTATCTTCACGAACCCTGGCTAACAAGTTGAATCAGCAATACAAAATCTGGTTTAATCATTTATTTACTAAATACCTAACTAATCACACAGAATTACATATAACGAATGGATCATACATTGATTACAAATTGTCATAAAGAAAATGTCCCTGGTGGACGGAACAGATACGACGGCTGGTTACACAAAGAGAGGGGGGTTGGGTTTGAGTGAAAGAGCGGGAAGACTTGAGTAACAAAGGCAGAAGCTATGCTATCGTAATTACAGTATCTTATGCATTCTAAATTACCGCCCATTTGGAAAAGGAAAATGCAGTAAATATTTACTCAATAGGTTGGTGGTAGATCGAAGGCCGTGTTGCCCAACAGAGATCTTCCTTGTCCTTTGAAGAGTGTCTCTGGTGGTAAACTGGATACGTTATAGTAATGTCGTTGTGTGGTAGACGGGATAGGTCGTCCGTCCTTTCCTAGCCCACGTTTACAGCGGCCGCTGACAACTCAACGGCTAGGAGGTATCACTTCTGGAGTGAATAAGAGTTCAAAGTTCATACCAAGTTGCCATACTTTTAGCTCATGCTATATTCAGGCTGGTATAGTCGAAATTCATCCATCCGGCATGGAGATCGTCACCTTCACATTGAAATTCGATGCTAATTTCGTTAGGTTCTTGCTGAGGTTGGTTTAGTTCTGTAGGTGGTCTTTGTCCTTCTAACATAGGGCTCTCACCCTAATGTACCCGGAACAGCTTATTATCTGAACACTTTCTACACAGGACTACCGTCCTAACGTCATATCGGAACACAAAGTTAGATTTTCGTAAAGGGCTATATATAGGAGGGGAGAGAAGGGCGTGTTGCATAGTTTATAACCAATGTCTCTTCACATGGGCGGGGCCACTGAGTGAGCAGAGCTCTAACCTTACGAAAACCCAATTCTCTCATTTGGAAGCTAAAATTACATTTAATCTTTTCACAAATAGTTTCATATTTAAACATTTAAATTCCATGTGAATCTGATAACTAGCATGTGTAGACTTTCCCAGATACAGTTTATGTCGTCCTGTCATCAGTCATAATGTCTCAGATGACGACCGAACTGACATCATATACATTAAGTACCAACGCATATTTTCAACTGGTTCTATTACCGAAATATGGTTCCTTTCCCCCCACCTTTTGATGTTCCCAGACTCTCTATGTTTAACAAAGGCTATTCAAGAATCCTCCTGTAGAGTCAAGAGAGAGAGGGAATGGAGAAAGGTATTTGGGGGGGTCATAAACCTACCCCCAGGACAACATCATGACACCACACACAATACCCCATAATGTCAAAGCGAAAACAGATTTGTAGAAAATGTTGCAAATGTATAAAAAATTAAATAACAGGAGTATTCAGACCCTTTGCTATGAGACTCAAAATTAAGCTCAGGTGCACCCTGATTCCATTGATCATCTTTGAGATGTTTCTACAAGTTGATTGGAGTCCACCTGTGGTAAATTCAATTGATTGGACATGATTTGGAAAGGCACACACACCTGTCTATATTAGGTCCCACAGTTGACAATGCACGTCAGAGCAAAAATCAAGCCATGAGGTTGAAGGAATTGTCCGTAGAGCTCCGAGACAGGATTGTGTCAAGGCACAGATCTGGGGAAGGGTACCAAAACATTTCTGCAGCATTGAAGGTCCCCGAGAACACATCATTCTTAATTGGAAGAAGTTTGGACCCACCAAGACTCTTCACAGAGCTGTCCGCCCGGCCAAACTGAGCAATCGGGGAGATAAGAGCGTCTGCTAAATGACTTAAATGTAAATGTAAATGTAAGTGCCTTGGTCAGGAGGTGACCAAGAACCCGATGGTCATTCTGACAGAGCTCTAGAGTTCCTCTGTGGAGATGGGGAGAACCTTCCAAAAGGACAACCATCTCTGCAGCACTCTACCAATCAGGCCTTTATGTTAGTGGCCAGACAGAAGCCACTCCTCAGTAAAAAGGCACATGACAGCCCTCTTAGAGTTTGCCAAAGGGCACCTAAAGGACTCTCAGACCATGAGAAACACGATTCTCTGGTCTGATGCCAAGCGTCCCGTCTGGAGGAAACCTGGCACAATCCCTATGTGAAGCATGGTGGTGGTAGCAACATGCTGTGGGAATGTTTTTCAGTGGCAGGGACTGGGAGACTAGTTAGGATCAAGGGAAAGATGAACGGAGTAAAGTACAGAGATGATGAAAACCTGGTCCAGAGCGCTCAGGACCTCAGACTGGGGTGAAGGTTCACCTTCCAACAGGACAATGACCCTAAGCTCACAGTCAAGACAACAAAGGAGTGGCATTGGGACAAGTCTCTGAATGTCCTTGAGTGGCTCAGCCAGAGCCCGGACTGGAACCCGATCTAACCTCTCTGGAGAGACCTGAAAATAGCTGTGCAGCGACACTCCCCATCCAACCTGACAGAGCTTGAGAGGATCTGCAGAGAAGAATGGGAGAAACTCCTCAAATACAGGTGTGCTAAACTTGTAGCGTTATAGCCAAGAAGACTCGAGGCTGTAATCGCTGCCAAAGGTTCTTCAACAAAGTACTGAGTGAAGGGTCTGAATACTAATGTAAATGTGATATCTCTGTTTTTAATTTTTAATTTTTAAAAATATAAAAAAACCTGTTTTTGCTTTGTCATTATGGGGTATTGTGTGTAGATTGATGAAGAAAAGAACAATTTAATACATTTTAGAATAAGGCTGTAACGTAACAAAATGTGGAAAAAGTCAAGGGGTGTGAATACTTTCCGAATGCACTGTAGAAGAGCATTAATCAGTTAAATTAGACATTGAACCTCCTGTAAGAATCCTGGATCTAGCTGTCGGCCAGTTTCTTTTGTATAGAGACACAGTGTAATAACATCTTGTGTCCTTATGTTGGGGTACTGAAGGACTGGAGTTTGGAAACACTGTACTACGGTAAAGGTCGAATGTGATAGGCTGGTTATAATTTGGAAAAATCCACCTGCACTCGGCCCCGCCCCACCTACTCAGCCAGTCAGGAGCCGCCACTGCATTGTGGCTGTGGCCTATTGTATATTTTTACTAAACGGTACATGCTACATAATATGTGACAATGAGTAAAGTATGCAGTTTAAGTACGTAGTACACTAGTATGGGTATTCGGACATGAATATTGTGATTATGTGGGTCGTTACAATGAACCTAACAGTGAATTCAGGTACCAGATTACCAAACAAGACCAGGACAGGGAATGACAGTGTTCACGGTAGCAGTAATAGTCACAATGAGCCAACTCTACCAGTACATGGTAGAAAGGGTTCACAAGGAGAGTTTCTCTCTCCTCCAGACTCCAGAAGGCCACATCACCCAGAGAGTCATCCCATGGGCCACGATGTTCTAAAACACAAACAGCACAGCTACTGATAGATGGATGGATGGATGGATAGATGGATGGATGGATGATATATTGATATATTGATAGATGGATGGATGGATGGATAGATGGATGGATAGATGGATGGATGAATGGATGGATATATGGATGGATGGATGGATGGATATATGGATGGATGGATGGATGGATATATGGATATATGGATAGATGGATGGATAGATGGATATATGGATATATTGATAGATGGATGGATAGATGGATGGATGGATGGATATATGGATAGATGGATGGATAGATGATAGATGGATATATGGATATATGGATGGATAGATGGATATATGGATATATTGATAGATGGATGGATAGATGGATGGATAGATGGATAGATGGATGGATGGATATTGGATAGATGGATGGATAGATGGATGGATAGATGGATGGATAGATGGATAGATGGATGGATGGATATATGGATAGATGGATGGATGGATAGATGGATGGATGGATTGATGGATAGATGGATATATGGATAGATGGATGGATAGATGATAGATGGATATATGGATATAGGATAGATGGATGGATAGATGGATATATGGATATATGGATAGATGGATGGATAGATGGATATATGGATATATTGATAGATGGATGGATGGATGGATGGATAGATGATAGATGGATATATGGATATATTGATAGATGGATGGATAGATGATAGATGGATATATGGATATATGGATAGATGATGGATAGATGGATATATGGATATATGGATATATGGATAGATGGATGGATAGATGGATATGTGGACATACTGATAGATGGATGGATATATTGATAGATGGATGGATAGATGGATGGATAGATGGATATATGGATATATTGATAGATGGATGGATAGATGGATATATGGATATATGGATAGATGGATGGATAGATGGATATATGGACATACTGATAGATGGATGGATATATTGATAGATGGATGGATGGATAGATGGATATATGGATATATGGATGGGTACAGTAGGGACTTTAAGGGGATACTTTTAAAGCCAGCTGTGGCCAGGTTTACAAAATATCATGTACTCATACGGATCTATATCAACTTCAACGCATCAAGTGGAATCCCTTTCAAACTCAATCAGGACAATTCAAATGTGTAATACAATCCTACTAGCTACGTGGAGACCCACAGCTGGAACAAACACTTTACATTAGCTATCTTCAAGTTAAAATACATCTTGGTATAAACTACAGACCACATGGGTCAACTGTGTCTGAGGGAGATTCTGTAGTAGTGCTTCCAAAGGAGGCCGATGGGGGGCATATGAAGGCCATATGAAAATATACATTTATTGGGATGGGGAAGTGTATTTCATGAGGGGAATATGAGTCAGTATGAGGAATGTATTAGTCTCTTACGGTAATATGGATATGGTTGTAATAGTTGTGGTGATATCATTGGAACAACAGTTGCCCAATGGCGTGTAATAGTGTCATTACGTAATATGATATGGTTATAAACAGTTATGGTGATATCATTGGAATAACAGAACTTGCGTACGTAATAGTGTGTCATTACGGTAATATGATATGGTTATAACGGTTGTAGTGATATCATTATGGAATAACAGAACGCCCATTAGCGTAGTAATATGTCATTCGCAATATGATTGGTTATAACAGTTATGGTGGTATCATTGGAATAACAGAACTCCCATTGGCGTGTAATAGTGTCATTACGGTAATATGATATGGTTATAACAGTTATGGTGGTGTCATTGAATAACAGAACGTCCATTAGCGTGTAAACTAGTGTCATTACGGTAATAGTGGTTGCTATGGTTACCTCCGGTGAGCCCACCCCGTTGGTCAGATGGCAGAGAGGGGGTTTAGCGGGAGGATGGTGGAGCCAGACAGGTCCAGTTTGCCAGCCTGTAGTCTGAAGGTCTCCAGGGTTCACTGGCTGAGCAGGCTGAACTGTTCACTCTGGCTGTGAACACTTATCCTCCAACTCCCGCACCTTAGACTGAAGAGTACAGAGACAAGAAGAGACGAGAGAGAACGGTAAAAGCAGAGAGAACAGAGACCCAAGGGAGGACGAGAGAGGACAGACAGAGAGAGCAGAGTGAGAGAGAGACAGAAGAGACAAGACAGAGAGAGAGAACAGAGAGAGACACAGAGAGAAACAGAGAGAGACAGACAGAGAGAGAGAAACAGACAGAGAGACAGAAAGAAAGGGGACAAAAGAGAAGACGAGAGAGAGACAGGGGAGACGAGGGGAGAGGAGAGAGACGGGGCGGAGAGGGGGGAGAGGCAAAGAGGCCCGAGAGGGGACAAAAGAGGCGAGAGCGGGAGACAGAGGCGAGAGGGAGACGGGGTAGGTGGTAGACACACACAAGCGTTTAGTTTCGGCTCTGAGGGTAATGAAATCACAGGCTAATGTATTTGTGTGCCCTTATTTTTTCTATTTCAAAATTTGTTTTTATAACCAGGGGTTGCAATTATTTTCCTCTTTCTTTCACAGACAGAACCATTTTTTTGTTCCGTTCAGTTCTGTAATAAAATGTGATAA
>NW_025550397.1:0-1388 GCF_905237065.1 Salmo salar | reverse complement strand
ATCATGGATAACCCCGATGATACCCTAGAATAGGCGCCACAGCGCATTTTGAAAAAATCGTTCTCATTTTCAACGGCCTAATAATCAAAACCTAGAAGATAGGGTATGCATATACTTATTACATATGGATAGAAAACGACCCAAAGTTTCTAAACCGTTTGAATGGTGTCTGTGAGTATAACAGAACTCATTCATGCAGGCAAAACCTGAGATATTTTCTCTGACAGGAAGGATACCTGATGTAAGTTGCAATGAGTTCAACCCTATCCCATCGTAAGAACACAGGGTTTAGGAATATTTTGGGCACTTCCTATTGCTTCCACTAGATCACCCTTTCACAGTGGTTTGTTTTTATAGAGTCAAAACTCAGTGAATGACAGGAGTTTGAAATTGGTCACAGATGGCCATCACTATTATGACGCCGCAAGCCATGTCTGCCCTCACCCTGGGAGAAATTGCCTTGAAGCAATGAAATCATCCCCGAAATCTTACCGCCCTCTCGTTAGTGGTCCTTGAAAACACCATTTCACAACAACCGAATGATGCCTGAACCAACCACACTTATGACCGCTTCTTCATACGCAGCTTTGTTCGCCGAAGAGAGCTATAGGACGCGGCGCACAATATCAGGCTAATGAACGTGAAGTATGGACTTTTGACCGAAAAATACATCTGTTGTGACCTGGGATGTTTTTGATGAAGACAACTAAAGGTAGGCGATTATTGACAATATTGGTTGAAGATGAGATGGTTCATACTGTTGCATCCGATATACCGAGCACCGTATATTAGTTGATTTTCTGAGCACGACTTTTATCGCAAAGTGATTACCCAGTTAATTTAAAATCTGGTATGACGGTGTTCTCAAAGAGATATTCATCTATAAATGTTAGACCGACACATACACTCAAAAACCCGCAGAGCACCCACTGGGAACGGCATACTGCTTACCGTGACGCTTTTGAGGGGAAACCAGGCAGTCAACGAGACGGATGTAAAATGCCGTTTTTTATATATAAATATGACCTTTATTGAACAAAGGAATGTACGCATTGTATACACATGATGTCCTAGGGTGCCATTCGGATGAAGTTTGCAAAAGGTTAGTGCTACATTTAGCCGTTTATTGACAATAAGTGATGGGAAGTGTTGGCCCGAACAAGTCCCCTTTTTAGATGGACTCATCTAATATAATCTAATGATTTGCTTTTCCCGTAAAAAAAACCCCTTTTTTTTTGAAACCGGACGACGCGGGTTTGATTCAGGAGGTTTTATATGCACCAAAAACACTTTTACTTTTTGTAAAAATTATGATAATTTTCTAATGCTACTTGGCGATATGATTGGATTTTGACCCCGCTAACGGGATCAGATGCTCAAGAGGATAA
>NW_025550396.1:0-2156 GCF_905237065.1 Salmo salar | reverse complement strand
GTGATTTTCTGGTCAGTCTGTTTGAGCACGGTGTTGTGATGTGTCTGGTCCCGGTCTATTTGAACTTAGATGTGATGTGATGTGTCTGGTCGGTCTGTTGAACACGGTGATGTGATGTGTCTGGTCCAGTCTGTGGTAGGGCACAGTGATGTGTTTTGGTCCAGTCTGTTGAACACAGTGTTTGTGATATGTCTGGTCTATCCACAGACACAGTGTTGTGATGTGTCTGGTCCCGGTCTGTTGAGCACAGTAATTTGTGATGTGTCTAGTCAGTCTGTTATTGAGCCCGATGGTGTTGATATCTGGTCCCGGTCTGTTGAACACATTGATTTATTTTCTGGTCCGGTCTGTTGACACAATGATGTGATGTGTCTGGTCCAGTCTGTTAACACCGTGTGATATTTCTGGTCCAGTCTGTTAACTGTGATGTGTCTGGTGTCCAGTCTGTTGAACACTTATGTGAGTGTCTGGTCCAGTCTGTTGAACACGGGGATGTATGTTTCTGGTCCGGTCTGTTAACCGTATTCTGGTCAGTCTGTTGAACACGGTGATGTATTGAGACTGGTCCAGTCTGTTGAACACGTTATGGCAGTAGACTGGTCCCGGTCTTTGAACACAGTGTTGTGATGTGTGCGAGGGTGTATTTTAACACGTGATGTATGTGTCTGTCCCGGTCTGTTAAGCACAGTATTTGTGATGTATCTGAATAAGTCTGTTGAACACAGTGTTGTGATGTGTGCGGTCGGTCTATTTGGGCTGAGAGATGTGATGTGTCTGGTCCAGTCTGTTGAACACAGTAGTGTGATGTGATGTGTCTGGTCGGTCACAGTAGTTTCCACAGTGATGTGATGTGTCTGGTCAGTCTATTTAGACACGGTGATGTGATGTGTCTGTCAGTCTGTTTGAACACAGTATATGCCAGATCCAGTATGTTGAACTTTTGGTATTAATGTCTGGTCCCTATATTTTAACACAGTGATGTGATGTGTCTGGTCGAGTCTGTTAACTGCAGTGATGTGATGTGTGTGGTCCGGTCTGTTGGGCACAGTGTTGTGATGTGTCTGGTCCCGGTCTGTTCAACACGGGGATGTGGTAGCCAATGCCAGTCATCTGTGAGCATATTTATTATCTCTATTTTGAACACAGTGAGCAGTGGCAATGCAGATGCAGACTGGCACACGGTGTTGTGATGTGTCTGGACAAGTCTGTTGAACACAGTGTTGTGATTTTCTGGTCCAGTCTGTTGAGCACAGTGTTGTGTTGATGTCTGGTCCAGTCTATTTGAACACGGTGATGTGATGAGTCTGGTCCAGTGTGTGTTGGTGCTCTTACAGTGATGTGATGTGTCTGGTCAGTCTGTTGAACACAGTGATGTGTTAATTTCAGTCTGTTGAACACAGTTATTTGTCCAGTCTGTTGAACAAAGTGTTGTGATGTGTCTGGTCCCGTCTGTTCCAGCTTGGTGATGGGATAATGTCTGGTCCAGTCTGTTAACGCACGGTCTTGTGTGTGTCTGGTCGGTCTGTTTAACACACAGTGATGTGATGTGTCTGGTCCCGGTCTATTTAAGCTGTTGTGATGTGTCTGGTCCCGTCTGAGCCCAGCAGTGTTTGTGATGTGTCTGGTCCAGTCTGTTGAGCACAGGGATGTGATGTATGCGGTCCGGTCTGACGAAGACACGGTGATGTGATGTGATATGTCTGTGTCGCAGACACAGTGATGTATTTTCTGGTCCAGTCTATTTGAACTTGCAGTATATATTTTCTGGTCCAGTCTGTTGAACACGTAGTGTGATGTGTCTGGTCGTCCGACCACAGTGATGTGATGTGTCTGGTCGGTCTGTTAGACACGGTGTTGTGATGTGTCTGGTCCCGGTCTGTTGACACAGGATGTATTCTGGTCCAGTCTGTTAACTTATTTATTTCTGGTCAGTCTATTTGAACACAGTGATGTATGTTCTGTAACAGACACGGTGTTGTGATGTGTCTGGACCAGGAACTGGCCCGAGCACAGTGTTGTGATAATGTACAGACCGGTCTGTGTGCAGACACAGTGATGTGATGAGTCTGGTCCAGTGGCTGTTTGAAGACACAGTGATGTGATGTGTCTGGTCCCGGTCTATTTGAACACGGTGATGTGATGTGTCTGGTCAGTCT